>NC_056456.1:27228216-27517690 GCF_018296145.1 Oncorhynchus tshawytscha | reverse complement strand
TTCACACTGTGGATGACATCCAGGTAAAGACAGTTCACACTGTGGATGAAATCCAGGTAAAGACATGTTCATAGTTCACACTGTGGATGAAATCCAGGTAAAGACAGTTCACACTGTGGATGAAATCCAGGTAAAGACATGTTTATAGTTCACACTGTGGATGAAATCCAGGTAAAGACATGTTTATAGTTCACACTGTGGATGACATCCAGGTAAAGACATGTTTATAGTTCACACTGTGGATGAAATCCAGGTAAAGACAGTTCACACTGTGGATGACATCCAGGTAAAGACATGTTCATAGTTCACACTGTGGATGACATCCATGTAAAGACAATTCACACTGTGGATGAAATCCAGGTAAAGACATGTTTATAGTTCACACTGTGGATGAAATCAAGGTAAAGACATGTTCATAGTTCACACTGTGGATGACATCCAGGTAAAGACAGTTCACACTGTGGGATGACATCCAGGTAAAGACATGTTCATAGTTCACACTGTGGATGAAATCCAGGTAAAGACAGTTCACACTGTGGATGACATCCAGGTAAAGACATGTTCATAGTTCACACTGTGGATGACATCCAGGTAAAGACATGTTTATAGTTCACACTGTGGATGACATCCAGGTAAAGACAGTTCACACTGTGAATGACATCCAGGTAAACACATGCTGTGTTCCAGTCCCTTCCATTGTCTCCTATCAGATAGTAACATGATGCTGTGTTCCTTCCATTGTCTCCTATCAGATAGTAACATGATGCTGTGTGCCAGTCCCTTCCATTGTCTCCTATCAGATAGTAACATGATGCTGTGTTCCTTCCATTGTCTCCTATCAGATAGTAACATGATGCTGTGTTCCAGTCCCTTCCATTGTCTCCTATCAGATAATAACATGATGCTGTGTTCCTTCCATTGTCTCCTATCAGATAGTAACATGATGCTGTGTTCCTTCCATTGTCTCCTATCAGATAGTAACATGATGCTGTGTGCCAGTCCCTTCCATTGTCTCCTATCAGATAGTAACATGATGCTGTGTTCCTTCCATTGTCTCCTATCAGATAGTAACATGATGCTGTGTTCCAGTTCCTTCCATTGTCTCCTATCAGATAGTAACATGATGCTGTGTTCCTTCCATTGTCTCCTATCAGATAGTAACATGATGCTGTGTTCCTTCCATTGTCTCCTATCAGATAGTATCATGATGCTGTTTTCCTTCCATTGTCTCCTATCAGATAGTAACATGATGCTGTGTTCCTTCCATTGTCTCCTATCAGATAGTAACATGATGCTGTGTTCCTTCCATTGTCTCCTATCAGATAGTAACATGATGCTGTGTGCCAGTCCCTTCCATTGTCTCCTATCAGATAGTAACATGATGCTGTGTTCCTTCCATTGTCTCCTATCAGATAGTAACATGATGCTGTGCCCCTTCCATTGTCTCCTATCAGATAGTAACATGATGCTGTGTGCCAGTCCCTTCCATTGTCTCCTATCAGATAGTAACATGATGCTGTGTTCCTTCCATTGTCTCCTATCAGATAGTAACATGATGCTGTGTTCCTTCCATTTTCTCCTATCAGATAGTAACATGATGCTGTGTTCCTTCCATTGTCTCCTATCAGATAGCAACATGATGCTGTTTTCCTTCCATTGTCTCCTATCAGATAGTAACATGATGCTGTGTTCCTTCCATTGTCTCCAATCAGATAGTAACATGATGCTGTGTTCCTTCCATTGTCTCCTATCAGATAGTAACATGATGCTGTGTGCCAGTCCCTTCCATTGTCTCCTATCAGATAGTAACATGATGCTGTGTTCCTTCCATTGTCTCCTATCAGATAATAACATGATGCTGTGTTCCTTCCATTGTCTCCTATCAGATAGTAACATGATGCTGTGTCCCTTCCATTGTCTCCTATCAGATAGTAACATGATGCTGTGTGCCAGTCCCTTCCATTGTCTCCTATCAGATAGTAACATGATGCTGTGTTCCTTCCATTGTCTCCTATCAGATAGTAACATGATGCTGTGTTCCTTCCATTGTCTCCTATCAGATAGTAACATGATGCTGTGTTCCTTCCATTGTCTCCTATCAGATAGTAACATGATGCTGTGTGCCAGTCCCTTCCATTGTCTCCTATCAGATAGTAACATGATGCTGTGTTCCAGTCCCTTCCATTGTCTCCTATCAGATAGTAACATGATGCTGTGTTCCTTCCATTGTCTCCTATCAGATAGTAACATGATGCTGTGTCCCTTCCATTGTCTCCTATCAGATAGTAACATGATGCTGTGTTCTTCCATTGTCTCATATCAGATAGTAACATGATGCTGTGTTCCAGTCCCTTCCATTGTCTCCTATCAGATAGTAACATGATGCTGTGTTCCTTCCATTGTCTCCTATCAGATAGTAACATGATGCTGTGTTCCTTCCATTGTCTCCTATCAGATAATAACATGATGCTGTGTTCCTTCCATTGTCTCCTATCAGATAGTAACATGATGCTGTGTTCCTTCCATTGTCTACTATCAGATAATAACATGATGCTGTGTTCCTTCCATTGTCTCCTATCAGATAGTAACATGATGCTGTGTTCCAGTCCCTTCCATTGTCTCCTATCAGATAGTAACATGATGCTGTGTTCCAGTCCCTTCCATTGTCTCCTATCAGATAGTAACATGATGCTGTGTTCCTTCCATTGTCTCCTATCAGATAGTAACATGATGCTGTGTTCCTTCCATTGTCTCCTATCAGATAATAACATGATGCTGTGTTCCTTCCATTGTCTCCTATCAGATAGTAACATGATGCTGTGTGCCAGTCCCTTCCATTGTCTCCTATCAGATAGTAACATGATGCTGTGTTCCAGTCCCTTCCATTGTCTCCTATCAGATAGTAACATGATGCTGTGTCCCTTCCATTGTCTCCTATCAGATAGTAACATGATGCTGTGTTCCTTCCATATTCTCCTATCAGATAATAACATGATGCTGTGTTCCTTCCATTGTCTCCTATCAGATAGTAACATGATGCTGTGTGCCAGTCCCTTCCATTGTCTCCTATCAGATAGTAACATGATGCTGTGTTCCTTCCATTGTCTCCTATCAGATAGTAACATGATGCTGTGTTCCAGTTCCTTCCATTGTCTCCTATCAGATAGCAACATGATGCTGTGTTCCTTCCATTGTCTCCTATCAGATAATAACATGATGCTGTGTTCCTTCCATTGTCTCCTATCAGATAGTAACATGATGCTGTGTTCCTTCCATTGTCTCCTATCAGATAGTAACATGATGCTGTGTGCCAGTCCCTTCCATTGTCTCCTATCAGATAGTAACATGATGCTGTGTTCCAGTCCCTTCCATTGTCTCCTATCAGATAGTAACATGATGCTGTGTTTCTTCCATTGTCTCCTATCAGATAGTAACATGATGCTGTGTTCCTTCCATTGTCTCCTATCAGATAATAACATGATGCTGTGTTCCTTCCATTGTCTCCTATCAGATAGTAACATGATGCTGTGTTCCTTCCATTGTCTCCTATCAGATAATAACATGATGCTGTGTTCCTTCCATTGTCTCCTATCAGATAGTAACATGATGCTGTGTTCCAGTCCCTTCCATTGTCTCCTATCAGATAGTAACATGATGCTGTGTTCCTTCCATTGTCTCCTATCAGATAGTAACATGATGCTGTGTGCCAGTCCCTTCCATTGTCTCCTATCAGATAGGAACATGATGCTGTGTTCCTTCCATTGTCTCCTATCAGATAGTAACATGATGCTGTGTTCCTTCCATTGTCTCCTATCAGATAGTAACATGATGCTGTGTGCCAGTCCCTTCCATTGTCTCCTATCAGATAGTAACATGATGCTGTGTTCCAGTCCCTTCCATTGTCTCCTATCAGATAGTAACATGATGCTGTGTTCCAGTCCTTCCATTGTCTCCTATCAGATAGTAACATGATGCTGTGTTCCTTCCATTGTCTCCTATCAGATAGTAACATGATGCTGGGTCCCTTCCATTGTCTCCTATCAGATAGTAACATGATGCTGTGTTCCTTCCATTGTCTCCTATCAGATAATAACATGATGCTTTGTTCCTTCCATTGTCTCCTATCAGATAGTAACATGATGCTGTGTTCCAGTCCCTTCCATTGTCTCCTATCAGATAGTAACATGATGCTGTGTTCCAGTCCCTTCCATTGTCTCCTATCAGATAGTAACATGATACTGTGTTCCAGTCCCTTCCATTGTCTCCTATCAGATAGTAACATGATGCTGTGTTCCAGTCCTTCCATTGTCTCCTATCAGATAGTAACATGATGCTGTGTTCCTTCCATTGTCTCCTATCAGATAGTAACATGATGCTGTGTCCCTTCCATTGTCTCCTATCAGATAGTAACATGATGCTGTGTTCCTTCCATTGTCTCCTATCAGATAATAACATGATGCTGTGTTCCTTCCATTGTCTCCTATCAGATAGTAACATGATGCTGTGTGCCAGTCCCTTCCATTGTCTCCTATCAGATAGTAACATGATGCTGTGTTCCTTCCATTGTCTCCTATCAGATAGTAACATGATGCTGTGTTCCAGTTCCTTCCATTGTCTCCTATCAGATAGCAACATGATGCTGTGTTCCTTCCATTGTCTCCTATCAGATAATAACATGATGCTGTGTTCCTTCCATTGTCTCCTATCAGATAGTAACATGATGCTGTGTGCCAGTCCCTTCCATTGTCTCCTATCAGATAGTAACATGATGCTGTGTGCCAGTCCCTTCCATTGTCTCCTATCAGATAGCAACATGATGCTGTGTTTCTTCCATTGTCTCCTATCAGATAGTAACATGATGCTGTGTTCCTTCCATTGTCTCCTATCAGATAGTAACATGATGCTGTGTTTCTTCCATTGTCTCCTATCAGATAGTAACATGATGCTGTTTTCCTTCCATTGTCTCCTATCAGATAGTAACATGATGCTGTGTTCCTTCCATTGTCTCCTATCAGATAGTATCATGATGCTGTTTTCCTTCCATTGTCTCCTATCAGATAGTAACATGATGCTGTGTTCCTTCCATTGTCTCCTATCAGATAGTAACATGATGCTGTGTTCCTTCCATTGTCTCCTATCAGATAGTAACATGATGCTGTGTGCCAGTCCCTTCCATTGTCTCCTATCAGATAGTAACATGATGCTGTGTTCCTTCCATTGTCTCCTATCAGATAGTAACATGATGCTGTGTCCCTTCCATTGTCTCCTATCAGATAGTAACATGATGCTGTGTGCCAGTCCCTTCCATTGTCTCCAATCAGATAGTAACATGATGCTGTGTTCCTTCCATTGTCTCCTATCAGATAGTAACATGATGCTGTGTTCCTTCCATTGTCTCCTATCAGATAGTAACATGATGCTGTGTTCCAGTCCCTTCCATTGTCTCCTATCAGATAGTAACATGATGCTGTGTTCCAGTCCCTTCCATTGTCTCCTATCAGATAGTAACATGATGCTGTGTTTCTTCCATTGTCTCCTATCAGATAGTAACATGATGCTGTGTTCCTTCCATTGTCTCCTATCAGATAATAACATGATGCTGTGTTCCTTCCATTGTCTCCTATCAGATAGTAACATGATGCTGTGTTCCTTCCATTGTCTCCTATCAGATAGTAACATGATGCTGTTTTCCTTCCATTGTCTCTTATCAGATAGTAACATGATGCTGTGTTCCTTCCATTGTCTCCTATCAGATAGTAACATGATGCTGTGTTCCTTCCATTGTCTCCTATCAGATAGTAACATGATGCTGTGTGCCAGTCCCTTCCATTGTCTCCTATCAGATAGTAACATGATGCTGTGTTCCTTCCATTGTCTCCTATCAGATAGTAACATGATGCTGTGTTCCAGTTCCTTCCATTGTCTCCTATCAGATAGTAACATGATGCTGTGTTCCTTCCATTGTCTCCTATCAGATAGTAACATGATGCTGTGTTCCTTCCATTGTCTCCTATCAGATAGCAACATGATGCTGTTTTCCTTCCATTGTCTCCTATCAGATAGTAACATGATGCTGTGTTCCTTCCATTGTCTCCTATCAGATAGTAACATGATGCTGTGTTCCTTCCATTGTCTCCTATCAGATAGTAACATGATGCTGTGTGCCAGTCCCTTCCATTGTCTCCTATCAGATAGTAACATGATGCTGTGTTCCTTCCATTGTCTCCTATCAGATAGTAACATGATGCTGTGTGCCAGTCCCTTCCATTGTCTCCTATCAGATAGTAACATGATGCTGTGTTCCAGTCCCTTCCATTGTCTCCTATCAGATAGTAACATGATGCTGTGTTCCTTCCATTGTCTCCTATCAGATAGTAACATGATGCTGTGTCCCTTCCATTGTCTCCTATCAGATAGTAACATGATGCTGTGTTCTTCCATTGTCTCATATCAGATAGTAACATGATGCTGTGTGCCAGTCCCTTCCATTGTCTCCTATCAGATAGTAACATGATGCTGTGTTCCAGTCCCTTCCATTGTCTCCTATCAGATAGTAACATGATGCTGTGTTTCTTCCATTGTCTCCTATCAGATAGTAACATGATGCTGTGTTCCTTCCATTGTCTCCTATCAGATAATAACATGATGCTGTGTTCCTTCCATTGTCTCCTATCAGATAGTAACATGATGCTGTGTTCCAGTCCCTTCCATTGTCTCCTATCAGATAGTAACATGATGCTGTGTTCCAGTCCCTTCCATTGTCTCCTATCAGATAGTAACATGATGCTGTGTTCCTTCCATTGTCTCCTATCAGATAGTAACATGATGCTGTGTTCCTTCCATTGTCTCCTATCAGATAATAACATGATGCTGTGTTCCTTCCATTGTCTCCTATCAGATAGTAACATGATGCTGTGTGCCAGTCCCTTCCATTGTCTCCTATCAGATAGTAACATGATGCTGTGTTCCAGTCCCTTCCATTGTCTCCTATCAGATAGTAACATGATGCTGTGTTTCTTCCATTGTCTCCTATCAGATAATAACATGATGCTGTGTTCCTTCCATTGTCTCCTATCAGATAGTAACATGATGCTGTGTTCCTTCCATTGTCTCCTATCAGATAATAACATGATGCTGTGTTCCTTCCATTGTCTCCTATCAGATAGTAACATGATGCTGTGTGCCAGTCCCTTCCATTGTCTCCTATCAGATAGTAACATGATGCTGTGTTCCAGTCCCTTCCATTGTCTCCTATCAGATAGTAACATGATGCTGTGTTTCTTCCATTGTCTCCTATCAGATAGTAACATGATGCTGTGTCCCTTCCATTGTCTCCTATCAGATAGTAACATGATGCTGTGTCCCTTCCATTGTCTCCTATCAGATAGTAACATGATGCTGTGTTCCAGTCCCTTCCATTGTCTCCTATCAGATAGTAACATGATGCTGTGTTCCAGTCCCTTCCATTGTCTCCTATCAGATAGTAACATGATGCTGTGTTCCTTCCATTGTCTCCTATCAGATAGTAACATGATGCTGTGTTTCTTCCATTGTCTCCTATCAGATAGTAACATGATGCTGTGTTTCTTCCATTGTCTCCTATCAGATAATAACATGATGCTGTGTTCCTTCCATTGTCTCCTATCAGATAGTAACATGATGCTGTGTTCCTTCCATATTCTCCTATCAGATAATAACATGATGCTGTGTTCCTTCCATTGTCTCCTATCAGATAGTAACATGATGCTGTGTGCCAGTCCCTTCCATTGTCTCCTATCAGATAGTAACATGATGCTGTGTACCTTCCATTGTCTCCTATCAGATAGTAACATGATGCTGTGTTCCAGTTCCTTCCATTGTCTCCTATCAGATAGCAACATGATGCTGTGTTCCTTCCATTGTCTCCTATCAGATAATAACATGATGCTGTGTTCCTTCCATTGTCTCCTATCAGATAGTAACATGATGCTGTGTGCCAGTCCCTTCCATTGTCTCCTATCAGATAGTAACATGATGCTGTGTTCCAGTCCTTCCATTGTCTCCTATCAGATAGTAACATGATGCTGTGTTCCTTCCATTGTCTCCTATCAGATAGTAACATGATGCTGTGTTCCTTCCATTGTCTCCTATCAGATAGTAACATGATGCTGTGTTCCAGTCCCTTCCATTGTCTCCTATCAGATAGTAACATGATGCTGTGTTCCTTCCATTGTCTCCTATCAGATAGTAACATGATGCTGTGTCCCTTCCATTGTCTCCTATCAGATAGTAACATGATGCTGTGTTCCAGTTCCTTCCATTGTCTCCTATCAGATAGCAACATGATGCTGTGTTCCTTCCATTGTCTCCTATCAGATAATAACATGATGCTGTGTTCCTTCCATTGTCTCCTATCAGATAGTAACATGATGCTGTGTTCCTTCCATTGTCTCCTATCAGATAGTAACATGATGCTGTGTTCCAGTCCCTTCCATTGTCTCCTATCAGATAGTAACATGATGCTGTGTTCCTTCCATTGTCTCCTATCAGATAGTAACATGATGCTGTGTTCCTTCCATTGTCTCCTATCAGATAGTAACATGATGCTGTGTTCCTTCCATTGTCTCCTATCAGATAGTAACATGATGCTGTGTTCCTTCCATCTTCTCCTATCAGATAGTAACATGATGCTGTGTTCCTTCCATCCTCTCCTATCAGATAGTAACATGATGCTGTGTTCCTTCCATCCTCTCCTATCAGATAGTAACATGATGTTGATTCCCGACTGTCTGGCCTGTATTTGTTTGACACCATGTCATGTCAGAACGCCGGATGACAACGCCGGTTCCTCTGTAACTCGGTCTGCTCTCCACCTCGCTCTGCAGAGCCTGATCTCAGCCCATGACCAGTTCAAGGCCACCCTTCCGGAGGCTGACTGTGAGAGACAGGCCATCCTAAGCATCTACACGGAGGTGCAGAAGATAGCCCAGAGCTATGGCATCTCCCCCAACCTCACCAACCCCTACAGTGACATCACACCGGCGGAGATAGGACTCAAATGGGACAAGGTAGCTACTAGCGTCTCTAGGGACACTGTCTGCATCCCAAATGGGACCCGATTCCTTATAATATAATATATTATAGCGCACTAATTTTAACTACATCCATTTGGGATGCAGACAATGTCTGTTGTTTGTGTGTGTTGTACTGTCAATGTTTGTGTTAAAGCTCTTCAATCTCGATCCTGGAGAACCTCATGGTATGCAGCAGGCTTCCATTACAGCCCAGTGCTAACACACCTGATTCACTAATCAACGGCTTGGTGATTCACTGATGAGTTAAATCAGGGGGTTTTGTGCTTGGCTATAACAAAAAAGCCCCAGGGACCAGTGGGATTGAACAACCCTGTGTTAACTATAGACAGATTCCCAGACACAGATGAAGTCCTAGACTAAAAAAAGCACTCAAATGAAGAAACCGTCCCATTGTGTTAACCAGGGATTAACCCTTTCTGTCCCGTTGATCAGGTGAAGAAGCTGGTTCCCCAGAGAAACAGTATTCTCCAGGAGGAACTAGCCAGACAGCACGCCAACGAACGTCTCAGACGCCAGTTTGCTGCCCAGGCCAACATCATCGGACCGTGGATCCAGACCAGGATGGAGGTGAGACAGACCTGTCCTGACCTCGGTCACCTGACGCCATGTCATGTACAACAGGCGGCACCTTAATCATTGTAGAATCAGTTCTGTTATACTCACAGGCATTATTTGAACAGTTTTAGAAACTTTAGAGTGTTTTCTATCCAAATCAACCAATCATATGCATATCCTAGCTTCTGGGCCTGAGTAGCAGGCAGTTTACTTTGGTATTTTCATCCAGATGCCAAAATACTGCCCCCTTAAGAAGTTTTAAAGCGGCTAGAACTACATGAATGGAATCGAACACCTGGTTTCTACTCCGTTCAGTCCATTACAGACGTTATTATGAGCTGTCCTCCCTCACCTGCCTCCTGTGCTGTACACCTGTAGGGATCTGTACCTTCTAGGGTTGGGAGGATCAATTCCATTTCAATTCAGTCCATTCAGGAAGTAAATATTGGAATTTGGAATTTTAGTTGACTTCCTGAATGGACGTACTTGTAATGGAATTAATACCCAACCGAACCCTGGCACCTAGGACCCAAGCTGCATACTGAAAACCCACCAACCAACCAACTAAGCAACCATCCTGTCTTTAACAGATGCTAAACACTGGCCTGCAGCTCAGCGGATGTTCTGAACACCAACACAAATTCTACCTTCCAAAATGGCTCCCTGTCCCCTATATAGTGTCACTACTTTTGACCAGAGGCCTACGGACCCTAGACAAAGAGGCCTACGGACCCTAGACAAAGAGGCCTACGGACCCTAGACAAAGAGGCCTACGGACCCTAGACAAAGAGGCCTACGGACCCTAGACAAAAGTAGTGCACTATGTTAGGAATAGGGTGCCATTTTGGGACGCGTCCGATAGTGACAGCGACGGTCTTCTCCTCCTCTCTCCCACCAGGAGATCGGGCGTAGTTCCGTCGACATCGGAGGTTCTCTGGAGGACCAGATGAGTCAGCTGAAGCAGTTTGAACAGGTCATCATCAACTACAAGTCCAACATCGACAAGCTAGAGGGAGACCATCAACACATCCAAGAGTCCCTGGTGTTCGACAACAAACACACCAACTACACCATGGAGGTACGTAGCTTATTATGGGACTGGAACGATTCAGAGATCATTCTCACAAGTAACTTGTTGGGATCTGTTTCATGATCATGAAACCTTACTACTCTTGGTCTAATGGTTAAGCTGCTGTTTTTCCACGTAGAACTGGGTTCAGATCCCACCCTGTGACTTGGCCTTCGGCCTTGTGCCCGGTAGACCGGGGTTCAGATCCCACCCTGTGACTTGGCCTTCGGCCTTGTGCCCGGTAGACCGGGGTTCAGATCCAACCCTGTGACTTGGCCTTCGGTTTTGTGCCCGGTAGACCGGGGTTCAGATCCCACCCTGTGACTTGGCCTTCGGCCTTGTGCCCGGTAGACCGGGTTCAGATCCAACCCTGTGACTTGGCCTTCGGTTTTGTGCCCGGTAGACCGGGGTTCAGATCCCACCCTGTGACTTGGCCTTCGGTTTTGTGCCCGGTAGACCGGGGTTCAGATCCCACCCTGTGACTTGGCCTTCAGCCTTGTGCCCGGAAGAACAGGGTTCAGATCCCACCCTGTGACTTGGCCTTCTTCCTCCTCTCTCTCCCTCCCTCTCTCTCCCCTCCCTCCTCTCTCTCTCCCACTCTCTCCCCTCTCTCTCTCTCTGCAGCATATCCGTGTGGGTTGGGAGCAGCTGTTGACCACCATCGCTAGAACCATCAATGAGATCGAGACCCAGATTCTGACGCGCGACGCTAAAGGCATCAGCCAGCAACAGATGAACGAGTTCCGCCAGTCTTTTACTCACTTTGACAGGGTACTGTGTCCCTCTGTGTCCCTCTGTGTCCCTCTCTGTCCCTCTGTGTCCCTCTGTGTCCCTCTGTGCCCCTCTGTGTCTTTCACTCACTTTGACAAGGTACTGTATCCCTCTGTGTCTTTCACTCACTTTGACAGGGTACTGTGTCCCTTTGTGTCCCTCCTCTGTGCCCCTCTGTGTCCCTCTGTGTCTTTCCAGTGGCCCTGAACCTAACCCACTTCGACAGGGTTGTGTACCCCTCTGTGTCCCTCCGTGTCTTTCCAGTGGCCCTGACCCTAACCCACTTCGACAGGGTTGTGTACCCCTCCGTGTCCCTGACCCTAACCCACTTCGACAGGGTTGTGTACCCCTCTGTGTCCCTCCGTGTCTTTCCAGTGGCCCTGACCCTAACCCACTTCGACAGGATTGTGTACCCCTCCGTGTCCCTGACCCTAACCCACTTCGACAGGGTTGTGTACCCCTCTGTGTCCCTCCGTGTCTTTCCAGTGGCCCTGACCCTAACCCACTTCGACAGGGTTGTGTCCCCCCCTCTGTGTCCCTCCTGTGTGTCTTTCCAGTGGCCCTGACCCTAACCCACTTCGACAGGGTTGTGTCCCCCTCTGTGTCCCTCCGTGTCTTTCCAGTGGCCCTGACCCTAACCCACTTCGACAGGGTTGTGTACCCCTCTGTGTCCCTCCGTGTCTTTCCAGTGGCCCTGACCCTAACCCACTTCGACAGGGTTGTGTCCCCCTCTGTGTCCCTCTGTGTCTTTCCAGTGGCCCTGACCCTAACCCACTTCGACAGGGTTGTGTACCCCTCTGTGTCCCTCTGTGTCTTTCCAGTGGCCCTGACCCTAACCCACTTTGACAGGGTTGTGTACCCCTCTGTGTCCCTCTGTGTCTTTCCAGTGGCCCTGACCTAACCCACTTCGACAGGGTTGTGTCCCCCTCTGTGTCTTCAGTGTCTCTGTCCTTCTCCTGTGTGACAATGACTGTTGTATTGTTTCTATGTCCAGGAAGGTGACTTATCTAACTCAAGGCCTTGACCGCTTGTGATTTGGAACTCACTTCTTTGTATTTTGTCAAATGTTTGTAAAACTACAGATCAAAACAACAATCCATCCTAATGACATTCAACTAATGTGCTCACTGTTACTGACACCATGGATCCTGTGTGTGTGTGGCTGTGTGGCTGCCTGCAGGACAGGTCTGGCAGACTGCCCTGTGAGGAGTTCAGAGCTTGCCTGATCAGTCTGGGTGAGACATAACAACCAGGTACTGACCAAACTATGTGCACCTGTTACTAGTAACCACTAAATCCTTCCTCTGGCATGGCAGCAGTCACATGTTGTGTTTCAGATCACTGCAGTACCACCATTCAACACTAGTTGTGTTTCAGATCACTGCAGTACCACCATTCAACACTAGTTGTGTTTCAGATCACTGCAGTACCACCATTCAACACTAGTTGTGTTTCAGATAACTGCAGTACCACCATTCAACACTAGTTGTGTTTCAGATAACTGCAGTACCACCATTCAACACTAGTTGTGTTTCCACCAGTACCACCATTCAACACTAGTTGTGTTTCAGATAACTGCAGTACCACCATTCACCACTAGTTGTGTTTCAGAATAACTGCAGTACCATCATTCAACCATTAACCACTAGTTGTGTTTCAGATAACTGCAGTACCACCATTCACCACACTAGTTGTGTTTCAGATAACTGCAGTACCACCATTCACCACTAGTTGTGTTTCAGATAACTGCAGTACCACCATTCACCACTAGTTGTGTTTCAGAATAACTGCAGTACCACCATTCACCACTAGTTGTGTTTCAGATCACTGCAGTACCACCATTCAACACTAGTTGTGTTTCAGATTGCAGTCAGATCACTGCAGTACCACCATTCAACACTAGTTGTGTTTCAGAATAACTGCAGTACCACCATTCACCACTAGTTGTGTTTCAGATCACTGCAGTACCACCATTCAGATAACAGTACCACCATTCAACACTAGTTGTGTTTCAGAATAATGAAGTGACTTGTTCTCTGGAGGAGGTTAATGATGGTTCCAGGCACACTCCTACTGAGACTCTTTATGTCCTGATCCTAGATCACCACTCCTACTGAGACTCTTTATGTCCTGATCCTAGATCACCACTCCTACTGAGACTCTTTATGTCCTGATCCTAGATCAATACTCCTACTGAGACTCTTTATGTCCTGATCCTAGATCAATACTCCTACTGAGACTCTTTATGTCCTGATCCTAGATCAATACTCCTACTGAGACTCTTTATGACCTGATCCTAGATCACCACTCCTACTGAGACTCTTTATGACCTGATCCTAGATCACCACTCCTACTGAGACTCTTTATGACCTGATCCTAGATCACCACTCCTACTGAGACTCTTTATGACCTGATCCTAGATCACCACTCCTACTGAGACTCTTTATGACCTGATCCTAGATCACCACTCCTACTGAGACTCTTTATGTCCTGATCCTAGATCAATACTCCTACTGAGACTCTTTAAGACCTGATCCTAGATCACCACTCCTACTGAGACTCTTTATGACCTGATCCAAGATCACCACTCCTACTGAGACTCTTTATGACCTGATCCTAGATCACCACTCCTACTGGGACGGTCCCTGAATACGGGCCCAGATGTGTATATATAGTATTGTGTGTGCTGTATCCAGTTGTTTGTGCTTTAGGTATCGTTGAATATCTCTCTCTGTTAGAGAAACAATGACATGGTGTTTATCAAATCTCATCAAAGACACTCAATTAATGATCTTTTCTTTCTCTCTGTTCTTTGTCTTGTGCTTCTTGTCACTGTCCGCCTGTCCGTATGGCTGTACGTCCGTCTGTCTCCCATACCTCTCTCCTCTCCATGTCATATCCCCTCTCCCCCCTCCCTCCCAATACCTCTCTTCCTCTCTTTGTCATATCCATACTCCCCTCCTATCTCCTATCCCTCCTCCTCCTCCGCCTCCTCCACCTCTCTACTCCTCCTACTCTCCCTCCTCCTCCACCTCTCTACTCCTCCCTACTCCTCCTCTCCCTCCTTTTCCACCTCTCTACTCCTCCCTCCTCTCCCTTCTCCTCCACCTCTCTACTCCTCCCTCCCCTCCTCTCCCTACACCTCCTCTCCCTCCTCTTCCTCCCTCCTCCTCCTCCCTCCTCCTCTCCCCTCCTCCTCTCCACCCTCCTCCTCCACCTCTCTACTCCTCTCCCTCCTCCCTCCTCCTCTCCCCTCCTCCTCCTTTCCACCCTCCTCCTCCTCTCCACCCTGCAGAAGAAGAAAGGAGGCATGGAGACAGATGACTTCAGAGCCTGTCTGATCTCCATGGGCTATGATCTGGTAAATATGTAGAATGAGCTGTCATAGGACTGTCATAAGACTGTCATAGGACTGTCATAAGACTGTCATAGGACTGTCATAGGACTGTCATAGGACTGTCATAAGACTGTCATAGGACTGTCATAGGACTGTCATAGGACTGTCATAAGACTGTCATAGGACTGTCATAAGACTGTCATATGACTGTCATAGGACTGTCATAAGACTGTCATAGGACTGTCATAGGACTGTCATAAGACTGTCATAGGACTGTCATAAGACTGTCATATGACTGTCATAAGACTGTCATAGGACTGTCTGTCATAGGGACTGTCATAGGACTGTTATAGGACTGTCATAAGACTGCCACAAAAATGTCTGTCACCGTTTAAGTAACCTTAATCTTTAAAAGTGACTACATTTTCATCAGAATGATCAATATTATCTGTCAGTGTATTTAAAACTGTTGATCCTGATCCAAAATGGCATCCAGATACGCTGAGTATTGGTGTCAACATTATCTGTCAGTGTATTTAAAACTGTTGATCCTGATCCAAAATGGCCTCCAGATATGCTGAGTATTGGTGTCAACATTATCTGTCAGTGTATTTAAAACTGTTGATCCAAAATGGCCTCCAGATACGCTGAGTATTGGTGTCAACGGTATTTCTATTCCAGGGTAGCAGCACACATAGCTGGTATGGCCAGCTGGTGGTGTCACTCAGTGGCTCAAATGGCTCTCTGTTCACTATATAGTGCACTACTGTTGACCATGGCTCACGGGGCTCTGTTCACTATACAGTGCACTACTGTTGACCAGGGCTCATAGGGCTCACAGGGCTCTGTTCACTATATAGTGCACTACTGTTGACCAGGGCTCTGTTCACTATTTAGTGCACTACCGTTGACCATGGCTCACAGGGCTCTGTTCACTATATAGTGCACTACTGTTGACCAGGGCTCATAGGGCTCTGTTCACTATATAGTGCACTACTGTTGACCAGGGCTCTGTTCACTATTTAGTGCACTACCGTTGACCATGGCTCACAGGGCTCTGTTCACTATATAGTGCACTACTGTTGACCAGGGCTCATAGGGCTCACAGGGCTCTGTTCGCTATATAGTGCACTACTGTTGACCATGGCTCACGGGGCTCTGTTCACTATTTAGGGCACTACTGTTGACCAGGGCTCATTGGGTTCACAGGGCTCTGGTCAAAGGTAGTGCACTATATAGGGAATAGGTAGTGCACTATATAGAGAATAGGTAGTGCACTATATAGGGAATAGGTAGTGCACTATATAGGGAATAGGTAGTGCACTATATAGGGAATAGGTAGTGTACTATATAGGGAATAGGTAGTGCACTATATAGGGAATAGGTAGTGCACTATATAGGGAATAGGTAGTGCACTATATAGGGAATAGGTAGTGCACTATATAGGGAATAGGTAGTGCACTATATAGGGAATAGGTAGTGCACTATATAGGGAATAGGTAGTGCACTATGAAGGGAATAGGCTGCCATTTGGGATGAAGTCGTTGTCACCCCCAGTCATTAATGGTAGAGTCACCCCCAGTCATTAATGGTAGAGTCATCCCCAGTCATTAATGGTAGAGTCACCCCCAGTCATTAATGGTAGAGTCACCCCCAGTCATTAATGGTAGAGTCACCCCCGGTCATTAATGGTAGAGTCACCCCCGGTCATTAATGACAGAGTCACCCCAGTCATTAATGGTAGAGTCCCCCAGTCATTAATGGTAGAGTCCCCCAGTCATTAATGGTAGAGTCACCCCCAGTCATTAATGGTAGAGTCACCCCCAGTCATTAATGGTAGAGTCACCCCCAGTCATAAATGGTAGAGTCACCCCGGTCATTAATGGTAGAGTCACCCCGGTCATTAATGGTAGAGTCACCCCCAGTCATTAATGGTAGAGTCCCCCAGTCATTAATGGTAGAAGTCACCCCCCCCAGTCATCAATGGTAGAGTCACCCCCAGTCATTAATGGTAGAGTCACCCCCAGTCATTAATGGTAGAGTCACCCCAGTCATTAATGGTAGAGTCACCCCCAGTCATTAATGACAGAGTCACCCCCAGTCATTAATGACAGAGTCACCCCCAGTCATAAATGGTAGAGTCACCCCCAGTCATTAATGACAGATTCACCCCCCAGTCATTAATGGTAGAGTCCCCCCAGTCATGAATGGTAGAGTCACCTCCAGTCATTAATGGTAGAGTCAGTCACCCCCAGTCATTAATGGTAGAGTCACCCCCAGTCATTAATGGAAGAGTCACCCCAGTCATTCATGACAGATTCACCCCCAGTCATTAATGGTAGAGTCACCCCCAGTCATTAATGGTAGAGTCACCCCCAGTCATTAATGGTTGAGTCACCCCAGTCATTTATGGTAGAGTCACCCCCAGTCATTAATGGTAGAGTCACCCCCAGTCATTAATGGTAGAGTCACCCCCAGTCATTAATGGTAGAGTCACCCCCAGTCATTAATGGTAGAGTCACCCCCAGTCATTAATGGTAGAGTCACCCCCAGTCATTAATGGTAGAGTCACCCCCAGTCATTAATGGTAGAGTCACCCCAGTCATTAATGACAGAGTCACCCCAGTCATTAATGGTAGAGTCAGTCATTAATGGTAGAGTCACCCCCAGTCATTAATGGTAGAGTCACCCCCAGTCATTAATGGTAGAGTCACCCCCAGTCATTAATGGTAGAGTCACCCCCAGTCATTAATGGTAGAGTCACCCCCAGTCATTAATGGTAGAGTCACCCCAGTCCCAGTCATTAATGGTAGAGTCACCCCCAGTCATTAATGGTAGAGTCACCCCCAGTCATTAATGGTAGAGTCACCCCCAGTCATTAATGGTAGAGTCACCCCCAGTCATTAATGGTAGAGTCACCCCCAGTCATTAATGGTAGAGTCACCCCCAGTCATTAATGGTAGAGTCACCCCAGTCATTAATGGTAGAGTCACCCCCAGTCATTAATGGTAGAGTCACCCCCAGTCATAAATGGTAGAGTCACCCCCAGTCATTAATGGTAGAGTCACCCCCAGTCATTAATGGTAGAGTCACCCCAGTCATTAATGGTAGAGTCCCCCAGTCATTAATGGTAGAGTCACCCCCAGTCATTAATGGTAGAGTCATCCCCCAGTCATTAATGGTAGAGTCACCCCCAGTCATTAATGGTAGAGTCACCCCCAGTCATTAATGGTAGACTCACCCCCAGTCATTAATGGTTGAGTCACCCCAGTCATTAATGACAGATTCACCCCCAGTCATTAATGGTAGAGTCACCCCCAGTCATTAATGGTAGAGTCACCCCAGTCATTAATGGTAGAGTCATCCCCCAGTCATTAATGGTAGAGTCACCCCCAGTCATTAATGGTAGAGTCACCCCCAGTCATTAATGGTAGACTCACCCCCAGTCATTAATGGTTGAGTCACCCCCAGTCATTAATGACAGATTCACCCCCAGTCATTAATGGTAGAGTCACCCCCAGTCATTAATGGTAGAGTCACCCCCAGTCATTAATGGTAGAGTCACCCCCAGTCATTAATGGTAGAGTCACACCCCAGTCAATGGTAGATTCACCCCCAGTCATTAATGGTAGAGTCACCCCCAGTCATTAATGACAGATTCACCCCCAGTCATTAATGGTAGAGTCACCCATTAATGGTAGAGTCACCCCCAGTCATTAATGGTAGAGTCACCCCCAGTCATTAATGGTAGAGTCATCCCCAGTCATTAATGGTAGAGTCACCCCCAGTCATTAATGGTAGAGTCACCCCCAGTCATTAATGGTAGACTCACCCCCAGTCATTAATGGTTGAGTCACCCCCAGTCATTAATGACAGATTCACCCCCAGTCATTAATGGTAGAGTCACCCCCAGTCATTAATGGTAGAGTCACCCCCAGTCATTAATGGAAGAGTCACCCCCAGAGTCATTCATGACAGATAGAGTCACCCCCAGTCATTAATGGTAGAGTCACCCCCAGTCATTAATGGTAGAGTCACCCCCAGTCATTTATGGTAGAGTCACCCCCAGTCATTTATGGTAGAGTCACCCCCAGTCATTAATGGTAGAGTCACCCCCAGTCATTAATGGTAGAGTCACCCCAGTCATTAATGGTAGAGTCACCCCCAGTCATTAATGGTAGAGTCACCCCCAGTCATTAATGACAGAGTCACCAGTCCAGTCATTAATGGTAGAGTCACCCCCAGTCATTAATGGTAGAGTCACCCCCAGTCATTAATGGTAGAGTCACCCCAGTCCCCCAGTCATTAATGGTAGAGTCACCCCCAGTCATTAATGGTAGAGTCACCCCAGTCATTAATGGTAGAGTCACCCCAGTCATTAATGGTAGAGTCACCCCCAGTCATTAATGGTAGAGTCACCCCAGTCATTAATGGTAGAGTCACCCCAGTCATTAATGGTAGAGTCACCCCCAGTCATTAATGGTAGAGTCCCCCAGTCATTAATGGTAGAGTCACCCCCAGTCATTAATGGTAGAGTCACCCCAGTCATTAATGGTAGAGTCACCCCCAGTCATTAATGGTAGAGTCACCCCAGTCATTAATGGTAGAGTCCCCCAGTCATTAATGGTAGAGTCACCCCCAGTCATTAATGGTAGAGTCACCCCCAGTCATTAATGGTAGAGTCACCCCCAGTCATTAATGACAGATTCACCCCCAGTCATTAATGGTAGAGTCACCCCCAGTCATTAATGACAGAGTCACCCCCAGTCATTAATGGTAGAGTCACCCCCAGTCATTAATGGTAGAGTCACCCCCAGTCATTAATGGTAGAGTCCCCCAGTCATTAATGGTAGAGTCACCCCAGTCATTAATGACAGAGTCACCCCCAGTCATTAATGGTAGAGTCACCCCCAGTCATTAATGGTAGACTCACCCCCAGTCATTAATGGTAGAGTCACCCCCAGTCATTAATGACAGATTCACCCCCAGTCATTAATGGTAGAGTCACCCCCAGTCATTAATGGTAGAGTCACCCCCAGTCATTAATGGTAGAGTCATCCCCCAGTCATTAATGGTAGAGTCACCCCCAGTCATTAATGGTAGAGTCACCCCCAGTCATTAATGGTAGAGTCACTCCCCCAGTCATTAATGGTTGAGTTACCCCCAGTCATTAATGACAGATTCACATTAATGGTAGAGTCACCCCAGTCATTAATGGTAGAGTCACCCCCAGTCATTAATGGTAGAGTCACCCCAGTCATTAATGGAAGAGTCACCCCCAGTCATTCATGACAGATTCACCCCCAGTCATTAATGGTAGAGTCACCCCCAGTCATTAATGGTAGAGTCACCCCCAGTCATTTATGGTAGAGTCACCCCCAGTCATTTATGGTAGAGTCACCCCCAGTCATTAATGGTAGAGTCACCCCCAGTCATTAATGGTAGAGTCACCCCCAGTCATTAATGGTAGAGTCACCCCCAGTCATTAATGGTAGAGTCACCCCCAGTCATTAATGGTAGAGTCACCCCCAGTCATTAATGACAGAGTCACCCCCAGTCATTAATGGTAGAGTCAGTCACCCCCAGTCCCAGTCATTAATGGTAGAGTCACCCCCAGTCATTAATGGTAGAGTCACCCCCAGTCATTAATGGTAGAGTCACCCCCAGTCATTAATGACAGAGTCACCCCCAGTCATTAATGACAGAGTCACCCCCAGTCATTAATGGTAGAGTCACCCCCAGTCATTAATGGTAGAGTCACCCCCAGTCATTAATGGTAGAGTCACCCCAGTCATTAATGGTAGAGTCATTAATGGTAGAGTCACCCCCAGTCATTAATGGTAGAGTCACCCCAGTCATTAATGGTAGAGTCACCCCCAGTCATTAATGGTAGAGTCACCCCCAGTCATTAATGGTAGAGTCACCCAGTCCCCAGTCATTAATGGTAGAGTCACCCCCAGTCATTAATGGTAGAGTCACCCCCAGTCATTAATGGTAGAGTCACCCCCAGTCATTAATGGTAGAGTCACCCCCAGTCATTAATGGTAGAGTCACCCCCAGTCATTAATGGTAGAGTCACCCCCAGTCATTAATGGTAGAGTCACCCCAGTCATTAATGGTAGAGTCACCCCAGTCATTAATGGTAGAGTCACCCCCAGTCATTAATGGTAGAGTCACCCCCAGTCATTAATGGTAGAGTCACCCCCAGTCATTAATGGTAGAGTCACCCCCAGTCATTAATGGTAGAGTCACCCCCAGTCATTAATGGTAGAGTCACCCCCAGTCATTAATGACAGAGTCACCCCCAGTCATTAATGGTAGAGTCACCCCAGTCATTAATGGTAGAGTCACCCCAGTCATTAATGGTAGAGTCACCCCCAGTCATTAATGGTAGAGTCCAGTCCCCCAGTCATTAATGGTAGAGTCACCCCCAGTCATTAATGGTAGAGTCACCCCCAGTCATTAATGGTAGAGTCACCCCCAGTCATTAATGGTAGAGTCACCCCCAGTCATTAATGGTAGAGTCACCCCCAGTCATTAATGGTAGAGTCACCCCCAGTCATTAATGGTAGAGTCACCCCAGTCATTAATGGTAGAGTCACCCCCAGTCATTAATGGTAGAGTCACCCCAGTCATTAATGGTAGAGTCACCCCCAGTCATTAATGGTAGAGTCACCCCCAGTCATTAATGGTAGAGTCACCCCCAGTCATTAATGGTAGAGTCACCCCAGTCATTAATGGTAGAGTCACCCCCAGTCATTAATGGTAGAGTCACCCCAGTCATTAATGGTAGAGTCACCCCCAGTCATTAATGGTAGAGTCACCCCCAGTCATTAATGGTAGAGTCACCCCCAGTCATTAATGGTAGAGTCACCCCCAGTCATTAATGGTAGAGTCACCCCCAGTCATTAATGGTAGAGTCACCCCAGTCATTAATGGTAGAGTCAGTCATTAATGGTAGAGTCACCCCCAGTCATTAATGGTAGAGTCACCCCCAGTCATTAATGGTAGAGTCACCCCAGTCATTAATGGTAGAGTCACCCCCAGTCATTAATGGTAGAGTCACCCCCAGTCATTAATGGTAGAGTCACCCCCAGTCATTAATGGTAGAGTCACCCCCAGTCATTAATGGTAGAGTCACCCCAGTCATTAATGGTAGAGTCACCCCCAGTCATTAATGGTAGAGTCACCCCCAGTCATTAATGGTAGAGTCACCCCAGTCATTAATGGTAGAGTCACCCCCAGTCATTAATGGTAGAGTCACCCCCAGTCATTAATGGTAGAGTCACCCCCAGTCATTAATGGTAGAGTCACCCCAGTCATTAATGGTAGAGTCACCCCCAGTCATTAATGGTAGAGTCACCCCAGTCATTAATGGTAGAGTCACCCCAGTCATTAATGGTAGAGTCACCCCCAGTCATTAATGGTAGAGTCACCCCAGTCATTAATGGTAGAGTCCCCCAGTCATTAATGGTAGAGTCACCCCCCCAGTCATTAATGGTAGAGTCACCCCCAGTCATTAATGGTAGAGTCACCCCCAGTCATTAATGGTAGAGTCACCCCCAGTCATTAATGGTAGAGTCACCCCCAGTCATTAATGGTAGAGTCACCCCAGTCATTAATGGTAGAGTCAGTCATTAATGGTAGAGTCCCCCAGTCATTAATGGTAGAGTCACCCCAGTCATTAATGGTAGAGTCACCCCAGTCATTAATGGTAGAGTCACCCCCAGTCATTAATGGTAGAGTCACCCCCAGTCATTAATGGTAGAGTCACCCCAGTCATTAATGGTAGAGTCACCCCAGTCATTAATGGTAGAGTCACCCCCAGTCATTAATGGTAGAGTCACCCCCAGTCATTAATGGTAGAGTCACCCCAGTCAGTCATTAATGGTAGAGTCACCCCCAGTCATTAATGGTAGAGTCACCCCCAGTCATTAATGGTAGAGTCACCCCCAGTCATTAATGGTAGACCCCAGTCATTAATGGTAGAGTCACCCCAGTCATTAATGGTAGAGTCACCCCCAGTCATTAATGGTAGAGTCACCCCAGTCCAGTCACCCCCAGTCATTAATGGTAGAGTCACCCCCAGTCATTAATGGTAGAGTCACCCCCAGTCATTAATGGTAGAGTCACCCCCAGTCATTAATGGTAGAGTCACCCCAGTCATTAATGGTAGAGTCACCCCCAGTCATTAATGGTAGAGTCACCCCCAGTCATTAATGTCACCCCCAGTCATTAATGGTACAGTCACCCCCAGTCATTAATGGTAGAGTCACCCCCAGTCATTAATGGTAGAGTCACCCCCAGTCATTAATGGTAGAGTCACCCCCATTAATGGTAGAGTCAGTCATTAATGGTAGAGTCACAGAGTCACCCCCAGTCATTAATGGTAGAGTCACCCCCAGTCATTAATGGTAGAGTCACCCCCCCCAGTCATTAATGGTAGAGTCACCCCCAGTCATTAATGGTAGAGTCACCCCCAGTCATTAATGGTAGAGTCACCCCCAGTCATTAATGGTAGAGTCACCCCCAGTCATTAATGGTAGAGTCACCCCAGTCATTAATGGTAGAGTCACCCCAGTCATTAATGGTAGAGTCACCCCCAGTCATTAATGGTAGAGTCACCCCCAGTCATTAATGGTAGAGTCACCCCAGTCATTAATGGTAGAGTCCCCCAGTCATTAATGACAGATTCACAGATAACAGACTGGTCTCTCTCTGTAGTGTTCAGATAACAGACTGGTCTCTCTCTGTAGTGTTCAGATAACAGACTGGTCTCTCTCTCTGTAGTGTGCAGATAACAGACTGGTCTCTCTCTGTAGTGTTCAGATAACAGACTGGTCTCTCTCTCTGTAGTGTGCAGATAACAGACTGGTCTCTCTCTCTGTAGTGTACAGATAACAGGCTGGTCTCTCTCTGTAGTGTTCAGATAACAGACTGGTCTCTCTCTCTGTAGTGTACAGATAACAGACTGGTCTCTCTCTGTAGTGTTCAGATAACAGACTGGTCTCTCTCTCTGTAGTGTACAGATAACAGGCTGGTCTCTCTCTGTAGTGTGCAGATAACAGACTGGTCTCTCTCTGTAGTGTGCAGATAACAAACTGGTCTCTCTCTGTAGTGTGCAGATAACAGACTGGTCTCTCTCTGTAGTGTGCAGATAACAGACTGGTCTCTCTCTGTAGTGTGCAGATAACAAACTGGTCTCTCTCTGTAGTGTGCAGATAACAGACTGGTCTCTCTCTGTAGTGTGCAGATAACAGACTGGTCTCTCTCTGTAGTGTTCAGATAACAGACTGGTCTCTCTCTGTAGTGTGCAGATAACAGACTGGTCTCTCTCTGTAGTGTGCAGATAACAAACTGGTCTCTCTCTGTAGTGTGCAGATAACAGACTGGTCTCTCTCTGTAGTGTGCAGATAACAGACTGGTCTCTCTCTCTGTAGTGTTCAGATAACAGACTGGTCTCTCTCTCTGCAGTGTGCAGATAACAGACTGGTCTCTCTCTGTAGTGTGCAGATAACAGGTGGCCCAAATGGTACCCTATTACCCATATACTGCCCTAGTTTTGACCAGAACACATAGGGCTCATAGGGTCCATAGGGCCCTGGTCAAAAATAGGGCACTATAAAGGGAATAGGTTGCCATTTGGGACACGGCCTGGCCACTGCTGATCCCTACTCTGGCGTGCTAATCAAACATTACCCTTTACCGGGTTGGCCATGACTAATGTATCAAACATGACCCTTTACCAGGTAGGACATGAGTAATGTATCAAACATAACCCTTTATCAGGTAGGACATGAGTACATAACCCTTTACCAGGTAGGACATGAGTAATGTATCAAACATAACCCTTTATCAGGTAGGACATGAGTACATAACCCTTTACCAGGTAGGACATGAGTAAATGTATCAAACATAACCCTTTATCAGGTAGGACATGAGTACATAACCCTTTACCAGGTAGGACATGAGTAATGTATCAAACATAACCTTTACCAGGTAGGACATGAGTAATGTATCAAACATAACCTTTACCAGGTAGGACATGAGTAATGTATCAAACATAACTCTTTACCAGGTAGGACATACTTTGAGTCAATGGACAAACTATCCAACCTTTCCAAACAAGCTGAGTAATGCCATACAAACTCCTTCCGTGGCCTCCAACTGCTCTTAAACGCTAGTAAAACCAAATGCATGCTTTTCAACCGATCGCTGCCTGCACCCTCATGCCCGATTGACATCACCACCCTGGATGGTTCCGACCTTGAATATGTGGACATCTATAAGTACCTAGGTGTCTGGCAACTGCAAACTCTCCTTCCAGACTCATATCAAACATCTCCAATCGAAAATCAAATCAAGAGTCGGCTTTCTATTCCTGGTAACAAAGCCTCCTTCACTCAGCCAAGCTTACCTAGTAAAACTGACTATCCTTCCGATCCTCATTTCTCTATGTCATCCAAAATGGCTTCCAACACTCTACTCAGCAAACTGGATCAGTCTATCACAGTGCCATCCGTTTTGTCACTAAAGCACCTTATACCACCCACCACCGACCTGGCTCTAGTCGGCTGGACATATTCGTCGCCAGACCCACTGGCTCTCAGGTCATCTCAAGTCCATGCTAGGTAAAGCTCCGCCTTATCTCAGTTCACTGGTCACGATGGCAACACCCATCCGTAGCACGCGCTCCAGCAGGTGTATCTCACTGATCATCCCTAAAGCCAACACCTCATTTGGCCGCCTTTCGTTCCAGTACTCTGCTGCCTGTGACTGGAAGAATCTGAAAATCGCTGAAGTTGGAGACTTTTATCTCCTCACCAACTTCAAACATCAGCTATCTGAGCAGCTAACCGATCGCTGCTGCTGTACATAGTCTATTGGAGCCCACCCATTTTCACCTACCTCATCCCCATACTGTTTTTATTTATTTACTTGCTCTTTTGCACACCAATATCTCTACCTGTACATGACCATCTGATCATTTATCACTCCAGTGTTAATCTGCAAAATTCAAATTATTCGCCTACCTCCTCACTGCCTTTTGCACACATTGTATATAGACTCCCCTTTGTTTTCTACTGTGTTATTGACTTGTCAATTGTTTATTCCATGTGTAACTCTGTGTTGTCTGCTCACACTGCTATGCTTTATCTTGGCTCTCTCAGTTGCAAATGAGAACTTGTTCTCAACTGGCCTACCTGGTTAAATAAAGGTGAAATAAAAATAAATAAAATAAAAGGACATGAGTAATGTATCAAACATAACCCTTTACCAGGTAGGACATGAGTAATGTATCAAACATAACTCTTTACCAGCTAGGACATGAGTAGCACAGCCATCTTATCTGTCTGTTATTCTCAACCTGATTGACTCAATGTTAGCCTGGTTCCAGATCAGTTTGTTATGTCACCTGACAATGACCATATGTATTGGCAAGACAGCACAAACAGATCTGGGTCCTCAAAATCAATGTGTCTGTTGTCATGATGTAGCCTGGTTCCACTCTGCTCTGTGATTTGTAGGGAGAGTCTGAGTTTGCCCGCATCATTTCTCTAGTGGATCCCAACGGGTCCAACAAGGTGACCTTCCAGTCCTTCGTTGACTTCATGACTAGAGAGACGTCCTACTCAGACACCTCAGAGCAGGTCCTCGCCTCCTTCAAGATCCTGGCTGCTGATAAGGTGGGAAGTGATGGTTCTCTGTCTGTCTCTCTCACTCGCTTCCTCTGTGTCTCTCTCACTCGCTTCCTCTGTGTCTCTCTCACTCGCTTCCTCTCTGTCTCTCTCACTGGCTTCCTCTCTGTCTCTCTCACTCGCTTCCTCTCTGTCTCTCTCACTGGCTTCCTCTCTGTCTCTGTCTGTCTCTCTCACTCGCTTCCTCTCTGTCTCTCTCACTGGCTTCCTCTCTGTCTCTCTCACTCGCTTCCTCTCTGTCTCTCTCACTGGCTTCCTCTCTGTCTCTCTCACTCGCTTCCTCTCTGTCTCTCTCACTGCCTTCCTCTCTGTCTCTCTCACTGGCTTCCTCTCTGTCTCTGTCTGTCTCTCTCAGGATGCCCCTCTCTGTCTCTCTCACTCACTTCCTCTCTGTCTCTCTCACTTCCTCTCTGTCTCTCTCACTCGCTTCCTCTCTGTCTCTCTCACTCGCTTCCTCTCTGTCTCTCTCACTCACTTCCTCTGTGTCTCTGTCTGTCTCTGTCACTCGCTTCCTCTCTGTCTCTCTCACTCGCTTCCTCTCTGTCTCTGTCACTCGCTTCCTCTCTGTCTCTGTCACTCGCTTCCTCTCTGTCTCTGTCACTCGCTTCCTCTGTGTCTCTTTCACTCGCTTCCTCTCTCACTCGCTTCCTCTCTGTCTCTCTCACTCACTTCCTCTCTGTCTCTGTCTGTCTCTCTCACTCGCTTCCTCTCTGTCTCTCTCACTCGCTTCCTCTCTGTCTCTCTCACTCACTTCCTCTCTGTCTCTGTCACTGGCTTCCTCTCTGTCTCTCTCACTCACTTCCTCTCTGTCTCTGTCACTCGCTTCCTCTCTGTCTCTCTCACTCACTTCCTCTCTGTCTCTGTCACTTGCTTCCTCTCTGTCTCTCTCACTCACTTCCTCTCTGTCTCTGTCTGTCTCTTCCTCTTTGTCTCTGTCTGTCTCTTCCTCTCTGTCTCTCTCACTCACTTCCTCTCTGTCTCTGTCTGTCTCTTCCTCTCTGTCTCTCTCACTCACTTCCTCTCTGTCTCTGTCTGTCTCTTCCTCTCTGTCTCTGTCTGTCTCTTCCTCTCTGTCTCTGTCTGTCTCTTCCTCTCTGTCTCTGTCTGTCTCTTCCTCTCTGTCTCTGTCTGTCTCTTCCTCTCTGTCTCTGTCTGTCTCTTCCTCTCTGTCTCTGTCTGTCTCTTCCTCTCTGTCTCTGTCTGTCTCTTCCTCTTTCACCCCTTTCCTTTATCCGTCTCGTGCATGCTTACTCTCTCGAGCACTTTCTCTCTCTCTAGACAAGTCATGTCTCAATTTCTTTAAAAGTTTATTTTACGACGTCATCTCAAATGTGTTCACTAATGTCACTCTGTGTCGTATCCTTTTCCATAGCCCTTCATCCTGCTGGAGGAGCTGCGTAGAGAGCTGCCACCTGAGCAGGCAGAGTACTGTATCTCCAGGATGCCCCTGTACAATGGGCCTGACGGGGTCCCAGGGGCTCTGGACTACACTGCCTTCTCCACGGCCCTCTATGGGGAGAGCGACCTCTAGCTTCACACACCAGAAATGCACCCTGACCTTGTGTCAGTCTCACCCCATTTTGTTCCACACATTTACATCTAAATTGATTCGTATTTTGACCGGTACTAAAGGGAGTTATATTTTTGAGAAATTCCAAAGCATTTTAAAGCCGTTTCATGAGTGTATGATGTTTAAAGAGTAGGGAGAAATATTTATTTCAAAGGACTGAGCAGGATTCATTCACTAGATTAAGAAAAAAATTATGACTCAGTAAATGTGAAATTTACATGTGAGTCACATAAAAGTAACTCACTCATAAAAAGTAACTTACACTTAAAAGTAACTCACTCATAAAAAGTAACTTACACTTAAAAGTAACATACACATCAAATGTAACTGACACATAAGAAGTAACTGACACATAAGAAGTAACTGACACATCAGAAGTAACTGACACATCAGAAGTAACTGACACATAAGAAGTAACTGACACATAAGAAGTAACTGACACATAAGAAGTAACTGACACATAAGAAGTAACTGACACATCAGAAGTAACTGACACATCAGAAGTAACTGACACATAAGAAGTAACTGACACATAAGAAGCGCTACTAAGTTATTTGCTAGTCACCTATGGAGACCTAAAGATGTGAATTCATGAGAAGCTTGTATTGTATCAGTGTTTGCACTCTTCTAAATTAGTACATAAAAAACACGTTTTTGCCTCGTCTGTTCAGTGTCTAAAATGAATGAAAAGGACACAGTATGCTAGCCTGGACTCAGGTCTGATCTAACCTAGCCTGGACTCAGGTCTGATCTAACCTAGCCTGGTCCCAGATCTGATCCCACAGCCTGGTCCCAGATCTGATCTCTCTAGCCTGATCTCAGATCAGATCTCACTAGCCTGGACTCAGGTCTGATCTAACCTAGCCTGGACTCAGGTCTGATCCCACAGCCTGGTCCCAGATCTGATCTCTCTAGCCTGATCTCAGATCAGATCTAACCTAGCCTGGTCTCAGATCTGATCTCACTAGCCTGGTCTCAGATCTGATCCCACAGCCTGGTCCCAGATCTGATCTCTCTAGCCTGATCTCAGATCTGATCTAACCTAGCCTGGTCCCAGATCTGATCTCACCTAGTCCCAGAACTGATCTCACCTAGCCTGGTCCCAGATCTAATCTCACCAATCTGGTCCCAGATCTGATCTCACTAGCCTGGTCCCAGACCTGATCTTACTAGCCTGGTCCTAGATCTGATCCCACACCCTGGTCCCAGATCTGATCTCACTAACCCTTGTCCCAGATCTGATCTCAGATCTGATCTCACCCAGCCTGGTCACAGATCTGATCTCTCTAGTCTGGTCTCAGATCTGATCTCTCTAGTCTGGTCTCAGATCTGATCTCACTAGCCTGGTCCTAGATCTGATCTCACTGACCTGGTCCCAGATCTGATCTCACTAGCCTGGTGCCAGAGCTGATCTGACTAGCCTGGTCCCAGATCTGATCACACTAGCCTGGTGCCAGTTCTGATCTCTACAGCTCTCTCTATAATTCATCCAGGCTACATTATAATCCACCCAGGCTACATTATAATTCACCCAGGCTACATTATAATCCCCGCCAGGCTACATTATAATTCACCCAGGCTACATTATAATTCACCCAGGCTACATTATAATCCCCCAGGATACATTATAATCTACCCAGGCTATATTATAATCCCCCACCCAGGCTACATTATAATCCACCCAGGCTACATTATACTTCACACAGGCTACATTATAATTCACCCAGGCTACATTATAATTCACCCAGGCTACATTATAATCCACCCAGGCTATATTATAACCCCCCACCCAGGCTACATTATAATCCCCCAGGCTACATTATAATCCCACCCAGGCTACATTATAATCCACCCAGACTACATTATAATCCACCCAGGCTACATTATAATCCCACCCAGGCTACATTATAATCCCACCCAGGCTACATTATAATCCACCCAGGCTACATTATAATCTACCCAGGCTACATTATAATCCCCCAGGCTATATTATAATCCCACCCAGGCTACATTATAATCCACCCAGGCTACATTATAATCCACCCAGGCTACATTATAATCCACCCAGGCTACATTATAATTCACCCAGGCTACATTATAATTCACCCAGGCTACATTATAATCCCCCAGACTACATTATAATCCCCCAGGATACATTATAATCCCCCAGGCTACATTATAATCCACCCAGGCTACATTATAATCCCCCAGGCTACATTACAATCCACCCAGGCTACATTATAATCCCCCAGGCTACATTATAATTCACCCAGGCTACATTATAATCCCCCCCCCAGGCTACATTACATTCACCAGGTTACAATATAATCCCACCCAGGCTACATTATAATCCACACAGGCTACATTATAACCCCCAGGCTACATTATAATCCACCCAGGCTACATTATAATCCACCCAGGCTACATTATAATCCACCCAGGCTACATTATAACCCCCCAGGCTACATTATAATCCACCCAGGCTACATTATAATCTATCCAGGCTACATTATAATCTATCCAGGCTACATTATAATCCCCCAGGCTACATTACAATCCACCCAGGCTACATTATAATCCCCCAGGCTACATTATAATTCACCCAGGCTACATTATAATCCCCCAGGCTACATTACATTCACCAGGCTACAATATAATCCCACCCAGGCTACATTATAATCCACACAGGCTACATTATAACCCCCCCCAGGCTACATTATAATCCACCCAGGCTACATTATAATCCCCCCAGGCTACATTATAATTCACCCAGGCTACATTATAATTCACCCAGGCTACATTATAATTCACCCAGGCTACATTATAATCCCACCCAGGCTACATTATAATCCCACCCAGGCTACATTATAATCCCCCAGGCTACATTATAATCCACCCAGACTACATTATAATCCCCCAGGCTACATTATAATCCACCCAGGCTACATTATAATCCACCCAGGCTACATTATAATTCACCCAGGCTACATTATAATTCACACAGGCTACATTATAATCTCCCCAGGCTACATTATAATCCACCCAGGCTACTTTATAATTCACCCAGACTACATTATAATCCCCCAGGCTACATTATAATCCACCCAGGCTACATTATAATCCCACCCAGGCTACATTATAATCCACCCAGGCTACATTACATTCGCCAGGCTACTTTATAATCCACCCAGGCTAAATTACATCCACCCAGGCTACATTATAATCCCCCAGGCTACATTATAATCCACCCAGACTACATTATAATCCCCCAGGCTACATTATAATCCACCCCAGACTACATTATAAACCCCCCAGGCTATATTATAATCCCCCAGGCTACATTATAATCCCCAGGCTATATTATAATCCCCCCAGACTACATTATAATCCCACCCAGGCTACATTATAATCCACCCAGGCCACATTATAATCCCACCCAGGCTACATTATAATCCCACCCAGGCTACATTATAATCCCCCAGGCTACATTATAATCCACCCAGGCTACATTATAATCCACCCAGGCCACATTATAATCCCCCAGGCTATATTATAATCCCCCAGACTACATTATAATCCCACCCAGGCTACATTATAATCCCACCCAGGCCACATTATAATCCCACCCAGGCTACATTATAATCCCACCCAGGCTACATTATAATCCCCCCAGGCTACATTATAATCCACCCAGGCTACCAGTATGTCAGAACTGCAGTACTATTTGTCAAAACGAGTGAAAATTTGGGTTTCATGATTAGAGTAGAGTCAAGTTTCCCCTAAAGACTGATCTTGAGTCAGTCTGGCGTTTCTCCCCATTAATGTTTTGTGTAAAGCTTGGGGGAGGGGAAGCTAATCCTAGGTCTGTACCTAGGGGAAGCTGATCCTAGGTCTGTCCCTAGGGGAAGCTGATCCTAGGTCTGTCCCTAGGGGAAGCTGATCCTAGGTCTGTCCCTAGGGGAAGCTGATCCTAGGTCTGTCCCTAGGGGAAGCTGTTCCTAGGTCTGTCCCTAGGGGAAGCTGATCCTAGGTCTGTCCCTAGGGGAAGCTGATCCTAGGTCTGTCCCTAGGTCTGTCCCTAGGGAAGCTGATCCTAGGTCTGTCCCTAGGGAAGCTGATCCTAGGTCTGTTCCTAGGGGAAGCTGATCCTAGGTCTGTCCCTAGGGGAAGCTGATCTAGGTCTAGGTCTGTCCCTAGGGAAGCTGATCCTAGGTCTGTACCTAGGGGAAACGTTCACCCCAGAGCCTCATGATATGGCAGAAACTAGTGTGTGTTGATGCCAGAAACAAAAATAATATAACTGTAAAATAACGAACTGTTTTGTCTGGGTAAAACTACAACATTTAGTCCCCTCAGCAGCCGGTGTGGAGTCTGAAGTTATGAAGCGTTACTAGTGTAAGGCAAACGAGCAGAAAATAAACTCTGTGATTAAAACGTCTTGGTTGTTTTTCTTCTGTTTTAGCTGGACGTTCTGAATATCCGAGTGATACCTGTTGATTACGGCACAATACAGGCAGATGGACTTTTAGATTCTTTTAGGACATGTTTTTCCCCTCAGGTTTTACTTTCTAGGTGTTGTCAAGAAACGAATAAAATAACATCAATCGAAATCAATACATTTTCAGACATGATTTTAAACGCCTTATTTAAATAAAAGGCTTTGTAATCTGTGTCAAACCAGCGTTCCCCTTTCAGAGAGCGGACACCTACAACATGTAATCAGATCGGTACAGGCACGTCATATCGTAGTAGTTCTTCTCCTGGAAGGACCTGAATGTTGCTCAATCAAACCTGCGCCTGCGTGGTTCTGCGGCGTGTGGTTCTATAGTGGTTCCGCAGCGTGCAGCGTGGTGGTTCCGCAGCGTGCAGCGTGGTGGGTCCGCAGCGTGCAGCGCAGCGTGGTGGTTGCAGCGTGGTGGTTCCGCAGCGTGCAGCGTGGTTCAGCGCAGCGTGGTTGCAGCGTGCAGCGTGGTTCCAGCGTGCAGCGTGGTTCCGCAGCGTGCAGCGTAGTTCCGCAGCGTGCAGCGTGGTTCCGCAGCGTGCAGCGTAGTTCCGCAGCGTGCAGCTCCTCCACGCCAGACGGAGGAAAGTGATTTATGGACATTGAGTTGACAAGCGGCCGCCGGCAGGGTCAGTGTTGGTTGCTCTCTTCAGGCACATTTTGTTCCTTTGCAGTTAAAACAGGCAGAAGAAGGAGAATTACAACGCCATGGCTCCTACAATATATGAGAGCTCAACAACAAAAGGTAAACTGTTGCAACTTCCTGGTTTAGTATTTAGATATGAGCTGGCTGCCTAGCAGCTGTCAATGACTGGCTAGATAGTTGCAGTTGGTTAGTTAGCTGCATATCCACGTCAATTAACGGTCGACATTTTCCCATCCAGCTACCCTAAATGACAAACGTTTTTATTTATTCATTCATAGATAGATAGATAGATAGATTGATAGCTACATAGCAGCTAGTCAACATGTGCTGTCTGCATGTCCCCCTGCCTGGTAGAGTAACGTTAACAAAACACGGGCAGAGAGATAGATAGATAGTAACTTGGGTCGCAATGTCAGGACACCAAACGTTTCTAGAACCTAACGGAAACGAAACGGGAGGGGACCTGCATTTGTCCAATAAAAACTCTGGTGTTATTTGGAAAACTCGAGTTGAACTGAATTTGTAGAATATATAAACTCTCGTTTTAGTTGCAAAATGTGTAACTAACTGTTTCCATTGGACAAATTAATGTAAGTCTTATCCCCGTTCCGTTTGTTTCCATTTTAAGAAACGTTTTACAACTGAACAGGCGTAATGAATACACCCCAGTTGGCCTGACACGTGTAAACCACTTCCCTGTAAACAAGCGAGTTAACTTAACATCTTATCTCGGTAATGGACAACTGGTGGGTCTTTTGTAGATCAACCCCCCTCCACAGAAATATTATTATATATATACAGTACCAGTCAAAGGTTTGGACACACCTACTCATTCCAGGGGTTTTCTTTATTTGATTTTTCACTATTTTCTACCTTGTAGAATAATAGTGAAGACATCAACTATGAAATAACACATATGGAATCATGTAGTAACCAAAAAAAGTGTTAAACAAATCAAACTATATTTTATATTTGAGATTCTTCAAAGGAGCCACCATTTGCCTTAAATGATAGCCTGGCATTCTCTCAACCAGTTTATAGAACAATATTAACAAGTAATATGCTAACTGCAGACCTGCCCTAGAGGCTGAGCTCAGGGAGCTGTTGGGGAAGAGGATCATGATACTAGGATGGAGGGAAGGGCACATATTTAACATGTCATAACCATATTAACATGTAATATGTTGCATACCTCAGGTAGTGGCCCTAGCAGACCTGCCCTAGAGGCTGAGCTCAGGGAGCTGTTGGGGAAGAGGATCATGATACTAGATGGAGGGATGGGCACCATATTCCAGGAGATGTCATAAGGAATATTAACATGTAAAGTTGCATACCCACAGCCTGTAGGGCTAGTAGACCTGCATCCTAGAGGCTGAGCACAGGGAGTCATCTACAATATACACAAGGGGAAGAGGATCATGATACTAGATGGAGGGATGGGCACCATGATCCAGGAGAGGCGATTGGAGGAGGAACACTTCAGGGGGGAGGAGTTTAAAGACCACACCCACAGCCTGAAGGGCAACAACGACCTGCTGAGCATCACACAGAGTGATGTCATCTACAATATACACAAGGTACGGTGATGTCATCTACAATATACACAAGGTACGGTGATGTCATCTACAATATACACAAGGTACGGTGATGTCATCTACAATATACACAAGGTACGGTGATGTCACCTACAACATACACAAGGTACGGTGATGTCATCAAAAACATGCACAAGGTACGGTGATGTCATCAAAATCATGCACAAGGTACGGTGATGTCATCTACAATATACACAAGGTACAGTGATGTCATCTACAATATACACAAGGTACGGTGATGTCACCTACAACATGCACAAGGTCCGGTGAGTGGAGTTAAAGAGTGGTTCACGTTATCCAGGACAGCAACACACCGAAAGGTTGCAAGTTCAAATCCCTGAGCGGACAAGGTACAAATCTGTCGTTCTGCCCCTGAACAAGGCAGTTAACCCACTGTTCCTAGGCAGTCATTGAAAATAAGAATTTGTTCTTAACTGACTTGCCTGGTTAAATTAAGGCCAAATAAAATGCAACAGTCTGTTACGCCCTAGTAATAATTAACCTGCACCTAGAATTGTTGATCTGTTATTGAGACGTATTTTCGGTCTTTTTGTGGGAGAGAGAGACTGGCGGACAGGATGAGATGACCTCTTTTTGTTTGGTGAAACCCTGCTGCGTGGATAAGCATTGACGTTCCTCTCTTGTGTTTGTTCCTAGGAATACCTGCTGGCCGGGGCAGACATCATTGAGACCAACACTTTCAGTAGCACCTGTATCGCCCAAGCCGACTACGGACTGGGACACTTGGTAAGAGAACGGGTCAGTGGGGCGGTCTGTAGAATAACACTCCGATCACCAATCAGAAGCTGTTATCGCAATATCAGATCACCAATCAGAAGCTGTTATCGCAACATCAGATCACCAATCAAAAGCTGTTATCGCAATATCAGATCACCAATCAGAAGCTGTTATCGCAACATCAGATCACCAATCAAAAGCTGTTATCACAACATCAGATCACCAATCAGAAGCTGTTATCACAACATCAAATCACCAATCAAAGCTGTTATTATCAGCAAAGCTGTTATCAGATCACCAATCAAAGCTGTTATTGCAATATCAGATCACCAATCAGAGGCTGTTATCATCAACATCAGATCAGATCACCAATCAAAAGCTGTTATGCAATATCAAATCACCAATCAGAAGCTGTTATCGCAACATCAGATCACCAATCAAAAGCTGTTATCGCAACATCAGATCACCAATCAAAAGCTGTTATCGCAATATCAGATCACAATCAGTTATCGAAGCTCAAAAGCTGTTATCGCAACATCAGTAAGCTGTTATCGCAATATCTAAAGGTGACAGACACAATAAAGCTGTTATCGCAACATCAGATCACCAATCAAAAGCTGTTATTGAATATCAGATCACCAATCAGGGCTGTCGTATGAACATCAGATCAGCAATCAAAAGCTGTTATTGCAATATCAGATCACCAATCAGAAGCTGTTATCGCAACATCAGATCACCCAATCAGAAGCTGTTATCACAACATCAAATCACCAATCAGAAGCTGTTATCGCAACATCAGATCACATGTCGTCAGTAAGGGATGGGTTCCTAAAGGTGACTTGACACAATAAATGTCTCACTCACTCATTCAGGTTGTTTGACTCCCTGATGTTTTCCCAGGCCTATCGTATGAACAAGGTATCAGCAGAGGGTTGTTTAACTCCCTGATGTTTTCCCAGGCCTATCGTATGAACAAGGTATCAGCAGAGGGTTGTTTGACTCCCTGATGTTTTCCCAGGCCTATTTGACAGGTTGCAGCAGAGGGTTGTTTAACTCCCTGATGTATTTCCCAGGCCTATTGTAATGATCACAACATTGTGCAGAAATAGATGTGTATTTCAGTGTTTGACATCACCAACAGACAGGTCAGCTGATAAAGATGTATTTCGTGTTTGGATGACAACAAAAAGATGTGTACCCGTATTTGACATTGACAACATTGTGTGTAATAGATGTGTATTTCCGTGTTTGTACCTCACAAACCTTTGTTTTTTTATTACCAGGTTGTAAGAGATACGTGGCAGGGGCCGTGGGCCCCACCAATAAAACCCTGTCTGTGTCTCCCTCAGTGGAAAGACCAGACTTCAGGAACGTCAGTAAGAGAACAGCTTGTTGTCTTAGGCTTCTTCCTTGTCTTTCTACTGATGTCACTGCAAAGTGGCAGAATGGCAGGTGTTTTCAGAGCCCCTTACAGTGGTGACATGTCACTACAGACCTGCGCTATATAGCTGTCTGTTAACCTATCAGGGTCTATAAGGCCTCTCAGACCTACACTATGTATCTGTTACCCTATCAGGGTCTATAAGGCCTCTCAGTCCTACACTATGTATCTGTTACCCTATCAGGGTCTATAAGGCCTCTCAGTCCTACACTATGTATCTGTTACCCTCTCAGACCTACACTATGTATCTGTTACCCTCTCAGACCTACACTATGTATCTGTTACCCTCTCAGACCTACACTATGTATCTGTTACCCTATCAGACCTACACTATGTATCTGTTACCCTCTCAGACCTACACTATGTATCTGTTACCCTATCAGACCTACACTATGTATCTGTTACCCTATCAGACCTACACTATGTATCTGTTACCCTATCAGACCTACACTATGTATCTGTTACCCTCTCAGACCTACACTATGTATCTGTTACCCTCTCAGACCTACACTATGTATCTGTTACCCTCTCAGACCTACACTATGTATCTGTTACCCTCTCAGACCTACACTATGTGTCTGTTACCCTCTCAGACCTACACTATGTATCTGTTATCAGTATCTGTTACCCTCTCAGACCTACACTATGTATCTGTTACCCTCTCAGACCTACACTATGTATCTGGTACCCTATCAGGTCTATAAGGCCTCTCAGGTGACTCTTGATAAACCATTGGTAACCTCCAGAGTTGACAGTACTCTCTCTGATGGTGCTACACTATGTAGCTGTTCCTGTCAAGGTCTTAAGGCCCCCTCAGCCTTTGATGAGCTGGCTGAGGCCTATCGACCGAGCAGGTCCGGGGTCTGTTGGATGGAGGAGCGGATATTATCATGGTGGAGACCATCTTTGACACGGCCAACGCCAAGGTACACCTTCTTCACTATGCTGTCTTCATCACTGACTGTCATCTAGTTTCTCTCCTTCACTCGCTGTCATCATCACTGACTGTCTTCATCACCACTCGCTGTCTTCATCACTGACTGTCATCTAGTTTCTCTTCTTCACTCAGCTGTCTTCATCACTGACTCTCTTCATCACCACCCTCTCAGACCTACACCTGACTGTCATCATCACTGACTGTCATCATCACTGACTGTCATCTAGTTTCTCTTCTTCACTACTGTCTTCATCACTGACTGTCTTCATCACTGACTGTCTTCATCACTGACTGTCATCACCACTGACTGTCATCTAGTTTCTCTTCTTCACTATGCTGTCTTCATCACTGACTGTCATCATCACCACTGACTGTCATCATCACCACTGACTGTCTTCATCACTGACTGTCTTCATCACTGACTGTCATCATCACTGACTGTCATCTCCAGAGTTTCTCTTCTGATGGTCACTGAGCGTCCTGTCTTCATCACTGACTGTCATCTAGTTTCTCTTCTTCACTCGCTGTCTTCATCACCACTGACTGTCTTCATCACTGACTGTCATCATCACTGACTGTCATCTAGTTTCTCTTCACTCGCTGTCATCATCACTGACTGTCATCACCACTGACTGTCTTCATCACTGACTGTCATCATCACTGACTGTCATCATCACTGACTCTTCATCACCACTGACTGTCTTCATCACTGACTGTCTTCACCACTGACTGTCTTCATCACTGACTGTCTTCACTGACTGTCTTCATCACTGACTGTCATCATCACCACTGACTGTCTTCATCACTGACTGTCATCATCACTGTCTTCATCACTGACTGTCATCTAGTTTCTCTTCACTCGCTGTCATCATCACTGACTGTCATCACCACTGACTGTCTTCATCACTGACTGTCATCATCACTGACTGTCATCATCACTGACTGTCATCACCACTGACTGTCTTCATCGCTGACTGTCTTCACCACTGACTGTCTTCATCACCACTGACTGTCTTCATCACCACTGACTGTCTTCATCACTGACTGTCATCATCACTGACTGTCATTAAGTTTCTCTTCATCACTCGCTGTCTTCATCACTGACTGTCATCATCACTGACTGTCATCTGTCTTCATCACCACTGACTGTCTTCATCACTGACTGTCATCACTTCACTGACTGTCTTCATCACTGACTGTCTTCACCACTGACTGTCTTCACCACTGACTGTCTTCACCACTGACTGTCTTCATCACTGACTGTCTTCACCACTGACTGTCTTCACCACTGACTGTCTTCACCACTGACTGTCATCTATCTCACTCGCTGTCTCATCACTGACTGTCTTCACCACTGACTGTCTTCACCACTGACTGTCTTCATCACTGACTGTCTTCACCACTGACTGTCATCACCACTGACTGTCTTCTTCACTCACTGTCTTCACCACTGACTGTCTTCACCACTGACTGTCTTCACCACTGACTGTCATCACTTCACTGACTGTCTTCATCTGACTGTCATCACCACTGACTGTCTTCATCACTGACTGTCTTCACCACTGACTGTCATCTAGTTTCTCTTCTTCACTCTGACTGTCTTCATCACTGACTGTCTTCACCACTGACTGACTGTCTTCACCACTGACTGTCTTCATCACTGACTGTCATCACCACTGACTGTCATCTAGTTTCTCTTCTTCACTGTCATCATCACTGACTGTCATCACCACTGACTGTCTTCACCACTGACTGTCTTCACCACTGACTGTCATCCAGTTGTCTTCACCACTGACTGTCTTCACCACTGACTGTCATCTAGTTTCTCTTCTGACTGTCTTCACTGACTGTCTTCATCACTGACTGTCTTCACCACTGACTGTCTTCACCACTGACTGTCTTCATCACTGACTGTCATCTAGTTTCTATCAATGTGATTCTAGTTTTACATACGTTTCCATACAATTGATCATAATCAATGTATCAATTTAATTTGTTTATTTTTATCTTGTCATAAAGGCAGCACTGTTTGCTATCGACAAACTGTTTGAAGAGAGCTACGAACCCAGACCTATATTTGTAAGTATGAATTCTGTCTGTTGTCAGTGTCTTGCCAGTATATTTCTGAGTTAAATTACCACTGTTAACAACCACTGTGATCTCGCGCTAGACAGACTTCTTTCTTGTTGTTTATCATTCCGTCTGATTACATGGTACCTGTCTTGACGGCATCAAACTGAGAGAAGCTAGCTAACGAGGCCAATTGAGGCTAGCCATAACGTTACTGTGCTTCTCACCGTCCTACAGTTAGGTAACGAGGCTAATTGAGGCTGCTAGCCATAACGTTACTGTGCTTCTCACCGTCCTACAGTTAGGTAACGAGGCTAATTGAGGCTGCTAGCCATAACTTTACTGTGCTTCTCACCTTCCTACAGTTAGCCAACGAGACTAATTGAGGCTGCTAGCCATAACGTTACTGTGCTTCTCACCGTCCTACAGTTAGCTAATGAGGCTAATTGAGGCTGCTAGCCATAACGTTACTGTGCTTCTCACCGTCCTACAATTAGCTAATGAGGCTGCTAGCCATAACGTTACTGTGCTTCTCACCGTTCTACAGTTAGCTAACGAGGCGAATTGAGGCTGCTAGCCATAACGTTACTGTGCTTCTCACCGTCCTACAGTTAGCTAACGAGGCTAATTGAGGCTGCTAGCCATAACGTTACTGTGCTTCTCACCGTCCTACAGTTAGCTAACGAGGCTAATTGAGGCTGCTAGCCATAACGTTACTGTGCTTCTCACCGTCCTACAGTTAGCTAACGAGGCTAATTGAGGCTGCTAGCCATAACATTACTGTGCTTCTCACCGTCCTACAGTTAGCTAACGAGGCTAATTGAGGCTGCTAGCCATAACGTTACTGTGCTTCTCACTACAGTTAGCTACGCATAACTCCATTCAGATTATATCCTAAACAGCAGCCTACATGTTGGCTTTGGTTGTTGTAGCCTTTTCTCGCTCTCAATTCACTTGTAATTAGGTCATTTCTATTCCTTCTTCCATTGATTTAGATGTCTCCCTAACTTGCTTGACCACACAAGCGGAGACGCAATCCAATTGTCTCTCTGTCTCCGCGGGAAGCGTCAGGATCAGAGCCTTTTTCCAAATCATTAAAATACACGGAACAAAAATATAAACGCAGGACTGAACTCTCTCAGGACAGATTGATTGTGTTTCTAGATATCAGGCACCATCGTGGACAGGAGTGGTTGCTAATCTCAGGACAGATTGATTGTGTTTCTAGATATCAGGCACCATCGTGGACAGGAGTGGTCGTACTCTCTCAGGACAGATTGATTGTGTTTCTAGATATCAGGCACCATCGTGGACAGGAGTGGTCGAACTCTCTCAGGACAGATTGATTGTGTTTCTAGATATCAGGCACCATCGTAGACAGGAGTGGTCGTACTCTCTCAGGACAGATTGATTGATTGTGTTTCTAGATATCAGGCACCATCGTACTCTCTCAGGACAGATTGAGGAGTGGTAGACAGGAGTGGTCGAACTCTCTCAGGACAGATTGATTGTGTTTCTAGATATCAGGCACCATCGTAGACAGGAGTGGTCGTACTCTCTCAGGACAGATTGATTGTGTTTCTAGATATCAGGCACCATCGTGGACAGGAGTGGTCGTACTCTCTCAGGACAGATTGATTGTGTTTCTAGATATCAGGCACCATCGTGGACAGGAGTGGTCGTACTCTCTCAGGACAGATTGATTGTGTTTCTAGATATCAGGCACCATCGTGGACAGGAGTGGTCGTACTCTCTCAGGACAGACAGGAGAGGCCTTCGTCATCAGTGTGTCCCATGCCAAACCCCTCTGGTGAGTCATTACATTCTGCTTCAGGACTTCAATACTACCTTGTTGTTGTTGTTGTTGTCGTTGACTTCCACCGGTTTGTCCTCAAGTTTCGTGCCGTTTGATATTCAAATAGACTTCAAACTTCAGATCTGCAACATCTGACCTCATCAGACTGGGCCTCAATACGCTGATATCTGACCTCATCAGACTGGGCCTCAATAGGCTGATATACAATTTGTTACTGTGTTATTCTGACCTCATCAGACTGGGCCTCAATACGCTGACATCTGACCTCATCAGACTGGGCCTCAATACGCTGATATCTGACCTCATCAGACTGGGCCTCAATACGCTGATATCTGACCTCATCAGACTGGGCCTCAATAGGCTGATATCTGACCTCATCAGACTGGGCCTCAATAGGCTGATATCTGACCTCATCAGACTGGGCCTCAATAGGCTGATATCTGACCTCATCTAGACTGGGCCTCAATAGGCTGATATCTGACCTCATCAGACTGGGCCTCAATAGGCTGATATCTGACCTCATCAGACTGGGCCTCAATACGCTGATATCTGACCTCATCAGACTGCGCCTCAATAGGCTGATATCTGACCTCATCAGACTGGGCCTCAATACGCTGATATACAGTGTGTTACTGTGTTATTCTGACCTCATCAGACTGGGCCTCAATACGCTGACATCTGACCTCATCAGACTGGGCCTCAATAGGCTGATATCTGACCTCATCAGACTGGGCCTCAATAGGCTGATATCTGACCTCATCAGACTGGGCCTCAATAGGCTGATATCTGACCTCTCAGACTGGGCCTCATCATCTGACCTCATCAGACTGGGCCTCAATAGGCTGATATCTGACCTCATCAGACTGGGACTGGGCCTCAATAGGCTGATATCTGACCTCATCAGACTGGGCCTCAATAGGCTGATATCTGACCTCATCAGACTGGGCCTCAATAGCTGATATCTGACCTCATCAGACTGCGCCTCAATAGGCTGATATCTGACCTCATCAGACTGGGCTTCAATAGGCTGATATACACTCATGTGTTACTGTGTTATTCTGACCTCATCAGACTGGGCCTCAAGCTGACCTCATCAGACTCTCAATACATCTGACCTCATCAGACTGGGCCTCAATAGGCTGATATACAGACTTTGCCTCACTGCTGTTATTCTGACCTCATCAGGCTGATATGACCTCATCAGACTGGGCCTCAATAGGCAACATCTGACCTCATCAGACTGGGCCTCAATAGGCTGATATCTGACCTCATCAGACTGGGCCTCAATAGGCTGATATCTGACCTCATCAGACTGGGCCTCAATAGGCTGATATCTGACCTCATCAGACTGGGCCTAGGCATATACAATGGTTACTGTGTTATTCTGACCTCATCAGAGATGAATGGCCTACAACAGGCTGATATCTGGCCTCATCAGACTGGGACCTCATCAATGAATGGCTGATATCTGACCTCATCAGACTGGGCCTCAATAGGCTGATATCTGACCTCATCAGACTGGGCCTCAATAGGCTGATATCTGACCTCATCAGACTGGGCCTCAATAGGCTGATATCTGACCTCATCAGACTGGGCCTCAATAGGCTGATATCTGACCTCATCAGACTGGGCCTCAATAGGCTGATATCTGACCTCATCAGACTGGGCCTCAATAGGCTGATATCTGACCTCATCAGACTGGGCCTCAATAGGCTGATATCTGACCTCATCAGACTGGGCCTCAATAGGCTGATATCTGACCTCATCAGACTGGGCCTCAATAGGCTGATATCTGACCTCATCAGACTGGGCCTCAATAGGCTGATATCTGACCTCATCAGACTGGGCCTCAATAGGCTGATATCTGACCTCATCAGACTGGGCCTCAATAGGCTGATATCTGACCTCATCAGACTGGGCCTCAATAGGCTGATATCTGACCTCATCAGACTGGGCCTCAATAGGCTGATATCTGACCTCATCAGACTGGGCCTCAATAGGCTGATATCTGACCTCATCAGACTGGGACTCAATAGGCTGATATCTGACCTCATCAGACTGGGCCTCAATAGGCTGATATACAGTGTGCTACTGTGTTATTCTGACCTCATCAGACTGGGCCTCAATAGGTTGATATACAGTGTGCTACTGTGTTATTCTGACCTCATCAGACTGGGCCTCAATAGGCTGATATCTGACCTCATCAGACTGGGACTCAATAGGCTGATATACAATGTGTTACTGTGTGTTATTCTGACCTCATCAGACTGGGACTCAATAGGCTGATATCTGACCTCATCAGACTGGGCCTCAATAGGTTGATATACAATGTGTTACTGTTTTATTCTGACCTCATCAGACTGGGACTCAATAGGCTGACTGTGTTATCTGACCTCTCAGACTGGGCCTCAGGCTGACTCAGACTGGGCCTCAATAGGCTGATATAGAGTGTGTTACTGTGTATTATTCTGAACTCATCAGACTGGGCCTCAATAGGCTGATATCTGACCTCATCAGACTGGGCCTCAATAGGCTGATATACAGTGTTACTGTGCTATTCTGACCTCATCAGACTGGGCCTCAATAGGCTGATATACAATGTTACTGTATATTATTCTGACCTCATCAGACTGGGCCTCAATAGGCTGATATCTGACCTCATCAGACTGGGCCTCAATCGGCTGATATACAGTGTGTTCTTCTCTTCCAGTATTGGTCTTAACTGTGCCTTAGGAGCCACTGAGATGAGGCCTTTATTCAGGCTATTGGGAAATGCACAACGGCTCACGTCTTATGCTACCCCAATGCAGGTAACCAGCACCCATCCGCCCCCACTCACCCGGCAACTTAGCATCTAGCTAGCTCACCTTTTCTCTGTGTGTTCACAACCAACGATCTGCCGTTTTCACACCCTCTGCTTGTTTCAGGTCTCCCCAATACGTTCGGTGGATACGATGAGACCCCGGAGTTGACAGCCTCACATTTAAAGGTCAACTTATTGATTTATAGCTGGTCTACCCGATCTATTGATTTATAGCTGGTCTACACAATGAATGATCTATCGATTTGATTCAGACAAATTAATAAATATCATACCCCTCAAAATGCTAACCTCCCCTGTTATTGTAATGGTGAGAGGTTAGCATGTGTTTGAGAGGTTAGCATGGCTAACCTCCCTGTTATTGTATGAGGTTAGCATGTTTTAAAATGCTAACCTCCCCTGTTATTGTAATGGTGAGAGGTTAGCATGTTTTAGGGTATGATATAAAATGCTAACCTCCCTGTTATTGTAATGGTGAGAGGTTAGCATGTTTTAGGGGGTATGATATAAAATGCTAACCTCCCTGTTATTGTAATGGTGAGAGGTTAGCATGTTTTAGGGGTATGATATAAAATGCTAACCTCCCTGTTATTGTAATGGTGAGAGGTTAGCATGTCTTGGGGGTATGATATAAAATGCTAACCTCACCTGTTATTGTAATGGTGAGAGGTTAGCATGTTTTAGGGGCTAAGATATAAAATGCTAACCTCCCCTGTTATTGTAATGGTGAGAGGTTAGCATGTTTTAGGGGGTATGATATAAAATGCTAACCTCCCCTGTTATTGTAATGGTGAGAGGTTAGCATGTTTTAGGGGTATGATTATCCCCTGTAACCTAAGATATAAAATGCATTAGGTTAGCATGTTTTCAGGATATAAAATTATCCGTAAGAGGTTAGCATGTTTTAGGGGCTAAGATATAAAATCCACTGTTATTTAATGGTAGAAATGTTACGTAAACATATTCTATTCTCTTTCACAATAAAAGTGAATCCAAAATGACACTATACATGATTTACCATTTTAATCAGATTACCAAATAATCTGAAAAACAACCAAAACAAACAGCCAATACATCCAACACGTTCATAGAGTCACAAGCGTGATGTAATGATTGTGTGCTTGGTATATGGGACCAAATACTAAACGCTTGGCTACTTTAATACACAGTGAATTTGTCCCAATACTTTTGGTCCCCTAAAATGGGGGGGGGCTATGTACATAAAGGGCTGTAATCTCTAAACGGGTCACCTGATATGGATGAAAATACCCTCAAATTAAAGCTGACAGTCTGACCTTTAACCCCATAGCTATTGTATCATTACACTTTCTTTTACACTGACTGTATCTTATTTGTGTAGGACTTTGCTACAGATGGTCTGGTGAATCTGGTTGGTGGATGCTGTGGAACGACTCCTGCACACATCAGGTGACCTGTCGTCTGCTCTGTCCTCTGACACTAGCTACTGTCCAGCAATATAGAACGGATATAGTGTCTATACTGCTGTCTATAGATATAGGACTGATATATTGTCTATACTGCTGTCTATAGATATAGGACTGATATAGTGTCTATACTGCTGTCTATAGATATAGGACTGATATATTGTCTATACTGCTGTCTATAGATATAGGACTGATATAGTGTCTATACTGCTGTCTATAGATATAGGACTGATATATTGTCTATACTGCTGTCTATAGATATAGGACTGATATAGTGTCTATACTGCTGTCTAGTACTGATATATTGTACTATAGATATACTGATATAGTGTCTATACTGCTGTCTATAGATGTAGCACTGATATATTGTCTATAGATATAGGACTGATATATTGTCTATAGGTATAGGACTGATATATTGTCTACACTGCTGTCTATAGATATAGGACTGATATATTGTCTATAGATATAGGACTGATATATTGTCTATAGATATAGGACTGATATACTGTCTATACTACTGTCTATAGATATAGGCCTGATATATTGTCTATAGATATAGGACTGATATATTGTCTATCGATATAGGACTGATATATTGTCTATAGATATAGGACTGATATATTGTCTAGATATAGGACTGATATATTGTCTATAGATATAGGACTGATATATTGTCTATAGATATAGGACTGATATATTGTCTATAGATATAGGACTGATATATTGTCTATAGATATAGGACTGATATATTGTCTATACTACTGTCTATAGATATAGACCTGATATATTGTCTATAGATATAGGACTGATATATTGTCTATAGGTATAGGACTGATATATTGTCTATAGGTATAGGACTGATATATTGTTTATACTACTGTCTATAGATATAGGACTGATATATTGTCTATAGATATATTGTCTATAGATATAGGACTGATATATTGATATATAGGTCTATAGATATAGGACTGATATATTGTCTATAGATATAGGACTGATATATTGTCTATAGATATAGGACTGATATATTGTCTATAGATATAGTTCTGATATATTGTCTATAGATATAGGACTGATATATTGTCTATACTACTGTCTATAGATATAGGACTGATATATTGTCTATAGATATAGGACTGATATATTGTCTATAGATATAGGACTGATATATTGTCTATAGATATAGGACTGATATATTGTCTATAGATATAGGACTGATATATTGTCTATAGATATAGACCTGATATATTGTCTATAGATATAGGACTGATATATTGTCTATAGATATAGGACTGATATATTGTCTATAGATATAGGACTGATATATTGTCGATAGATATAGGACTGATAGATATGAAACTAATATACATCTCTCTCTGTGTGTTCAGGGCCATTGCTGAGAAAGTGAAGCACTGCCATCCCAGAGTGCCCCCTACTGACGTCTTTCAGGACTACATGCTACTCGCAGGTAGAACGACAAGAGTCTAGATGAGCTCTGTGTCCGCCCAGGCTGTTCCAGGGCTGGTATTTTATATAAAGCCTTGCAGAGTAGACGTGCTGATCTAGGATCAGTTCTGCCTTTTCTTTTTAAAGATAATAATGAATATAATGCCGTTGACCGGGAGGACCTGAATCTACAGTAGATCTGCTGTGAGATTTACCTTCTCAGTCACCGTAGCACTGATGAATAGTCTCAGCAAACCACTGACGAGCTTTTCACCACAGGTCTGGAGCCATTCAGGATTGGTCCGTACACTAATTTCGTCAACATCGGCGAGCGTTGTAACGTGGCTGGATCAAGGAAGTTCGCCAAGCTGATCATGTCGGGAAACTACGAGGTGAACCGTCTCTCTTTTTTTATCCTCCTCGTGATTCCACCCGAAATTAAAACTCAGTCGAAAACAGATTTTAAAATGTTCTTATTTTACCTTTTTATTTAGTTAAGAACAAATTCTTATTTTCAATGACGGCCTAGGAACAGTGGGTTAACTGCCTGTTCAGGGGCAGAACGACAGATTTGTACCTTGTCAGCTCGGGGGTTTGAACTTGCAACCTTCCGGTTACTAGTCCAACACTCTAACTACTAGGCCCGGTCATTGTAGCTAGCAATATCTTATCTCCTATACCCATGTCCGGTGTACCAGGGCCATGTTCAGTAGGGCACACCGTATCAAAAACGTGTTCAGTAGTTCCTCCCTGTTTCAGTCTATCTTGTATATTGAACATAACCCTCTGACTGAACATGTTCTGTGTCCCTGTCTGTGTCCCTGTCTGTGTCCCGGTCCCTGTCTGTGTCCCCGTCTGTGTCCCTGTCTGTGTCCCGGTCCCTGTGTGAACCTGTGTCCCTGTCTGTGAACTGGTCCCCTGTGTCCCTGTGTCCCTGTCTGTGAACCGGTCTGTGTCCCTGTCTGTGTCTGTGAACCGGTCCCTGTCTGTGAACCGGTCCCTGTCTGTGTCCCTGTCTGTGTCCCCTGTGTCTGTGTCCCTGTCTGTGTCCCTGTCTGTGTCCCCTGTGTCCCTGTCTGTGAACCGGTCCCTGTCTGTGTCTGTGTCCCTGTCTGTGAACTGTCTGGTCCCTGTCTGTGAACTGTCTGTGTCCCTGTCTGTGTCCCTGTCTGTGAACCGGTCCCTGTCTGTGTCCCTGTCTGTGTCCCGTGTCCCTGTCTGTGAACCGGTCCCTGTCTGTGTCCCTGTCTGTGAACCGGTCCCTGTCTGTGTCCCTGTGTCTGTGTCCCTGTCTGTGTCCCTGTCTGTGAACCGGTCCCTGTCTGTGTCCCTGTCTGTGTCCCTGTCTGTGAACCGGTCCCTGTCTGTGTCCCTGTCTGTGAACCGGTCCCTGTCTGTGTCCCTGTCTGTGTCCCTGTCTGTGAACCGGTCCCTGTCTGTGTCTGTCCCTGTGAACCGGTCCCGGTCTGTGAACCGGTCCCTGTCTGTGTCCCTGTCTGTGTCCCTGTCTGTGAACCGGTCCCTGTCTGTGTCCCTGTCTGTGAACCGGTCCCTGTCTGTGAACCGGTCCCTGTCTGTGTCCCTGTCTGTGAACCGGTCCCTGTCTGTGTCCCTGTCTGTGAACCGGTCCCCTGTCTGTGAACCGGTCCCTGTCTGTGAACCGGTCCCTGTCTGTGAACCGGTCCCTGTCTGTGTCCCTGTCCCTGTGTCCCTGTCTGTGAACCGGTCCCTGTCTGTGTCCCTGTCTGTGAACCGGTCCCTGTCTGTGAACCGGTCCCTGTCCCTGTGTCCCTGTGTCCCTGTCTGTGTCCCGGTCCCTGTCTGTGAACCGGTCCCTGTCTGTGAACCGGTCCTGTCTGTGTCCCTGTCTGTGTCCCGGTCCCTGTCTGTGTCCCTGTCTGTGAACCGGTCCCTGTCTGTGTCCCTGTCTGTCAACCGGTCCCTGTCTGTGTCCCTGTCTGTGAACCGGTCCCTGTCTGTGAACCGGTCCCTGTCTGTGTGTCCCTGTCTGTGTGTCCCTGTCTGTGAACCGGTCCCTGTCTGTGTCCCTGTCTGTGAACCGGTCCCTGTCTGTGAACCGGTCCCTGTCTGTGTCCCTGTCCCTGTCTGTGTCCCTGTCTGTGAACCGGTCCCTGTCTGTGTCCCTGTGTCCCTGTCTGTGAACCGGTCCCTGTCTGTGTCCCTGTCTGTGAACCGGTCCCTGTCTGTGTCCCTGTCTGTGAACCGGTCCCTGTCTGTGTCCCTGTCTGTGTCCTTGTCTCTGTCCCTGTCTGTGTCCCGGTCCCTGCCTGTCTCCAGGAGGCGTTGAGCATAGCCAAGACCCAGGTGGAGATGGGAGCCCAGGTGTTGGACATCAACATGGACGAGGGGATGTTGGAGGGTCCTGCCGCCATGGCCCGGTTCTGCTGTCTCATATCCTCCGAGCCTGACATCGCCAGGGTAGGAATCAACTGGACATTTCAAAAAGATAAGATACCTGCGTACTGTTGAATGCTTCCCGATGGTTAATGGTGTTTTTTTAACCACTTCCTGTGATACTGTATCAGAGAGGTGATGTTACTATGTACTGAGCTACAGGAAGCTGAACCACGTTGTTGAAGGGCCTGGAGATGCAGGGAAACACTGTAAGAACAGAGTTCATCTATAGAATAAGTCCTTTAGGCCTTTACTGAAGCTGAAGGTCACTTACCCAGCTCTCCTCGTTGTCCTCTTTATACTCATCTCTCTCCTCTCGTTGTCCTCTTTATCCTCATCTCTCTCCTCTCCTCGTTGTCCTCTTTATCCTCCTCTCTCTCTCCTCTCCTATGTACCTGTGTATCCTCTGTGTATCGACTTCCTCTCCTCTAACTTCCAGTTCCTCTGTGTAGACTGTCGAACTTCCAGGTGTCCTCTCTCTCTCCTCTCCTAGGTACCTCTGTGTATAGACTCGTCTAACTTCCAGGTGTCTCTCTCTCTCTCTCTCCTCTCCTAGGTACCTCTGTGTATAGACTCGAATCTCTCTCCTCTCCTCATTGTCCTCTTTATCCTCATCTCTCTCCTCTCCTCATTGTCCTCTTTATCCTCTCTCCTCTCCTCATTGTCCTCTTTATCCTCATCTCTCTCCTCTCCTCATTGTCCTCTTTATCCTCATCTCTCTCCTCTCCTAGTTGTCCTCTTTATCCTCCTCTCTCCTCTCCTCGTTGTCCTCTTAATCCTCCTCTCTCTCTCCTCTCCTAGGTACCTCTGTGTATAGACTCGTCTAACTTCCAGGTGTCCTCTCTCTCTCTTCTCCTAGGTACCTCTGTGTATAGACTCGTCGAACTTCGAGGTGATCAAGGCGGGGCTGAAGTGTTGTCAGGGGAAGTGTATTGTGAACAGCATCAGTCTGAAGGAAGGAGAAGAGGAGTTTCTCCAGAGAGCTACGACTGTCAGACGCTACGGGGCTGCCGTGGTGGTTATGGCCTTCGACGAGGAGGGTCAGGTGAGACTGTCAGGCGCTACGGGGCTGCCGTGGTGGTTATGGCCTTCGACGAGGAGGGTCAGGTGAGACTGTCAGACGCTACGGGGCTGCCGTGGTGGTTATGGCGAGGAGGGTCAGGTGAGACTGTCAGGCGCTACGGGGCTGCCGTGGTGGTTATGGCCTTCGGAGGAGGGTCAGGTGAGACTGTCAGACGCTACGGGGCTGCCGTGGTGGTTATGGCCTTCGACGAGGAGGGTCAGGTGAGACTGTCAGACGCTACGGGGCTGCCGTGGTGGTTATGGCCTTCGACGAGGAGGGTCAGGTGAGACTGTCAGACGCTACGGGGCTGCCGTGGTGGTTATGGCCTTCGACGAGGAGGGTCAGGTGAGACTGTCAGACGCTACGGGGCTGCCGTGGTGGTTATGGCCTTCGACGAGGAGGGTCAGGTGAGACTGTCAGACGCCACGGGGCTGCCGTGGTGGTTATGGCCTTCGACGAGGAGGGTCAGGTGAGACTGTCAGACGCTACGGGGCTGCCGTGGTGGTTATGGCCTTCGACGAGGAGGGTCAGGTGAGACTGTCAGGCCACGGGGCTGCCGTGGTGGTTATGGCCTTCGACGAGGAGGGTCAGGTGAGACTGTCAGACGCTACGGGGCTGCCGTGGTGGTTAGGGTCAGGTGAGACTTCGCCGGGGCTGCCGTGGTGGTTATGGAGGAGGGTCAGGTGAGACTGTCAGACGCTACGGGGCTGCCGTGGTGGTTATGGCCTTCGACGAGGAGGGTCAGGTGAGACTGTCAGACGCTACGGGGCTGCCGTGGTGGTTATGGCCTTCGACGAGGAGGGTCAGGTGAGACTGTCAGACGCTACGGGGCTGCCGTGGTGGTTATGGCCTTCGACGAGGAGGGTCAGGTGAGACTGTCAGACGGACGCTACGGGGCTGCCGTGGTGGTTATGGCCTTCGACGAGGAGGGTCAGGTGAGACTGTCAGACGCTACGGGGCTGCCGTGGTGGTTATGGCCTTCGACGAGGAGGGTCAGGTGAGACTGTCAGACGCTACGGGGCTGCCGTGGTGGTTATGGTCAGGTGAGACTGACAGCTGGAAAGGAGAGGAGTATGCAGTGGCAACAAACAGTATGTGAACCCTTCGGAAATACCTGGATTTATGTGTAAATTGGTCATCAAATTTGATCTGATCTTCATCTAGGTCACAACAATAGACAAACACAGTCTGATTAAATTAATAACACACAAATTATGTATTTTTCTTGTCTATATTGAATACAACATTTAAACATTCAGGAGTCAGTTAACTGTCAGGAGTCAGTTGGAGTCAGGAGTCAGTTAACCTAGTGTCAGTTAACCTGGAGTCAGGAGTCCCAGTTAACCTGGAGTCAGGAGTCAGTTAACCTGGAGTCAGGAGTCAGTTAACCTGGAGTCAGGAGTCAGTTAACCTGGAGTCAGGAGTCAGTTAACCTGGAGTCAGGAGTCAGTTAACCTGGAGTCAGGAGTCAGTTAACCTGGAGTCAGGAGTCAGTTAACCTGGAGTCAGGAGTCAGTTAACCTGGAGTCAGGAGTCAGTTAACCTGGAGTCAGGAGTCAGTTAACCTGGAGTCAAGTCCTGGAGTCAGGAGTCAGTTAACCTGGAGTCAGGAGTCAGTTAACCTGGAGTCAGGAGTCAGTTAACCTGGAGTCAGGAGTCAGTTAACCTGGAGTCAGGAGTCAGTTAACATGGAGTCAGGAGTCAGTTAACCTGGAGTCAGGAGTCAGTTAACCTGGAGTCAGGAGTCAGTTAACCTGGAGTCAGGAGTCAGTTAACCTGGAGTCAGTTAACCTGGAGTCAGTTAACCTGGAGTCAGGAGTCAGTTAACCTGGAGTCAGGAGTCAGTTAACCTGAGTCAGTCAGGAGTCAGTTAACCTGGAGTCAGGAGTCAGTTAACCTGGAGTCAGGAGTCAGTTAACCTGGAGTCAGGAGTCAGTTAACCTGGAGTCAGGAGTCAGTTAACCTGGAGTCAGGAGTCAGTTAACCTGGAGTCAGGAGTCAGTTAACATGGAATCAATGAGATGAGATTGGAGATGTTGAGTTAGAGCTGCCTAGAAGTATCAGTTAAAAACAGTTAACTCAGGAGTCAAAATGTTAGTTTGCTCAGTTAACATGGAGTCAAGAAGTCATTGCCTGATGTGACTGCCAGGCACTCAAAATGTTAACAGAAAGAGAGGCCTCAAACAGAAGAGACCTCAGAAGACCTAAGATGAAGAATTGTTGACTTGCATAAAGCTGGAAAGGGTTACAAAAGTATCTCTAAAAGCCTTGATGTTCATCAGTACACTAAGACCAAGTGTCTATAAATGGAGAAAGGTCAGCACTGTTGCTACTCTCCCTGAGTGGCCGTCCTGCAAAGATGACTGCAAGAGCACAGAGCAGAATGTTCAATGAGGTTCAGAAGAATCCTAGAGTGTCAGCTAAAGACTTACAGAAATCTCTGGAACATGCTAACATCTCTGTTGACGAGTCTACGATACGTAAAACACTAAACAAGAATGGTGTTCATGGGAGGACACCACGGAAGAAGCCACTGCTGTCTAAAAAACCCCATTGCTGCACGTCTGAAGTTTGCAAAAGTGCACCTGGATGTTCCACAGCGCTACTGGCAGAATATTCTGTGGACAGATGGAACTACAGTTGAGTTGTTTGGAAGGAACACAACACTATGTGTGGAGAAAAAAAGTCACACCCAACATCAAAACCTCATCACAACTGTAAAGTATGGTGGAGGGAGCATCATGGTTTGGGGCTGCTTTGCTGCCTCAGGGCCTGGACTACTTGCTATCATCAACGGAAAAATGAATTCCCAAGTTTATCAAGGCCATTTGCAGGAGAATGTTAGGCTATCTGTCCGCCAATTTAAGCGCAACAGAAGTTGGGTGATGCAACAGGACAATGACCCAAAACACAGAAGTAAGTCAACAACAGAATGGCTTCAACAGAAGAAAATATGCCTTCTGGAGGCCCAGTCAGAGTCCTGACCTTCTGAGTGGCCCACCCTGGAGTGGCCCAGTCAAGTCCTGACCTTCAGTCAGAGTCCTGACCTTCTGGAATGGCCCAGTCAGAGTCCTGACCTTCTGGAGTGGCCCAGTCAGAGTCCTGACCTTCTGGAGTGGCCCAGTCAGAGTCCTGACCTTCTGGAGTGGCCCAGTCAGAGTCCTGAGCCCAGTCAGAGTACTGACCTTCAGTGGCCCAGTCAGAGTACTGACCTTCTGGAGTGGCCCAGTCAGAGTCCTGACCTTCTGGAGTGGCCCAGTCAGAGTACTGACCTTCTGGAGTGGCCCAGTCAGAGTACTGACCTTCTGGAGTGGCCCAGTCAGAGTCCTGACCTTCTGGAGTGGCCCAGTCAGAGTCCTGACCTTCCGGAGTGGCCCAGTCAGAGTCCTGACCTCAACCCGATTGAGATGCTGTGGCATGACCTCAAGAGAGCAGTTCACACCAGACATCCCAAGAATATTGTAGAACTGAAACAGTTTTGTAAAGAGGAATGGTCCAAAGTTCCTCCTGACCGTTGTGCAGGTCTGATCCACAACTAGAGAAAACGTTTAGTTGAGGTTTTTACTGCCAAAGGAGGGTCAACCAGTTATTAAATCCAAGGGTTCACCTACTTTTCCCACCCTGCACTGTGAATGTTTACACGCTGTGTTCCATAAAGACACGAAAACATATAATTGTTTGTGTGCTATTAGTTTAAGCAGACTGTGTTTGTCTGTTGTTGTGACCTGAAGATCAGATCAAATTGATGCCCCAATTCATGCAGAAATCCAGATAGGTGGGGAAGGGTTCACATACTGTTTGTTGCCCCTGTACATTCCTAGAGGGGGGCAGGATGTAAGTGGTAGGTGGGGAAGGGTTCACATACTGTTTGTTGCCCCTGTACATTCCTAGAGGGGGGGGACAGGATGTAAGTGGTAGGTGGGGAAGGGTTCACATACTGTTTGTTGCCCCTGTACATTCCTAGAGGGGGGCAGGATGTAAGTGGTAGGTGGGGAAGGGTTCACATACTGTTTGTTGCCCCTGTACATTCCTAGAGGGGGGGGGTGGTAGGTGGGGATGTTATACTGTTTGTTGCCCCTGGTAGGTAGGGGGAAGGGTTCACATACTGTTTGTTGCCCCTGTACATTCCTAGAGGGGGGCAGGATGTAGTGGTAGGTGGGGGGGTTCACATACTGTTTGTTGCCCCTGTACATTCCTAGAGGGGGGCAGGATGTAAGTGGTAGGTGGGGAAGGGTTCACATACTGTTTGTTGCCCCTGTACATTCCTAGGGGGGGGCAGGACTGTAAGCTGGTAGGTGGGGAAGGGTTCACATACTGTTTGATCCCGTTACCTCATGGATTAAAGAAGGGTTCAAACACATTCCAAGGCCTAGGTGGGGAAACAGCTGTCTTCTCTGGTTTCCTACAGGCTACACCGAGACAGAGCGCAAGTTTGTCGACATCTGCAGCAGAGCCTATCGCCTCCTGGTAACTCAAGTGGGCTTTGACCCCAACGACATCATCTTTGACCCCAACATCCTGACCATCGGCACGGGCATGGAGGAACACAGCGAGTACGCCATCAACTTCATCAGAGCCACCAGGCTCATTAAGGTTTCCTCAGTTGAGACCCGTGTCGTGTTTCTGCTAAACTCGGTCACTAACACTGCTTCCTGTTGTCACGCTCCGGGGATTTCTCTGGGACTGTGTCGTCTTTCTGCTAAACTCGGTCACTAACACGGCTTCCTGTTGTCACGCTCCGGGGATTTCTCTGGGACTGTGTCGTCTTTCTGCTAAACGAGGTCACTAACACTGCTTCCTGTTGTCACGCTCCGGGGAATTCTCTGGGACTGTGTCGTCTTTCTGCTAAACGTGGTCACTAACGCGGCTTCCTGTTGTCACGCTCCGGGGATTTCTCTGGGACTGTGTCGTCTTTCTGTATCCACATCAGTGGTGATGTTACAGCACCCAGCCCTCCAGGGTCTTCTGGGAAAGGAGATTCACATATCACCTCAGGGGGATTTCTCTGGGACAGGCATGGCAGTGAGGGCTTCCAGGCTGTACTGTTAATGACCCATACTGTGTTTTCTGTAGGAGTCGGTTGCCTGGGGTCAGGATCAACCTGACGTCTTTTTAACAGTATATAATATTCTTCCAGGAGTCATTACCTGGGATTTCTCAGGATCAACCTGACATTTTAACAGTATATAATATTGATATATATTCTCTACAGGAGTCTTTTACCTGGGGTCAGGATCAACCTGACCTTTTAACACTATATAATATTGATATATATTCTCTACAGGAGTGTTTACCTGGGGTCAGGATCAACCTGACCTTTTAACACTATATAATATTGATATATATTCTCTACAGGAGTTGTTACCTGGGGTCAGGATCAACCTGACCTTTTAACACTATATAATAATATATATATTCTCTACAGGAGTCGTTACCTGGGGTCAGGATCAACCTGACCTTTTAACACTATATAATATATATATTCTCTACAGGAGTCGTTACCTGGGGTCAGGATCAACCTGACCTTTTAACACTATATAATATTTATATATATTCTCTACAGGAGTCGTTACCTGGGGTCAGGATCAACCTGACCTTTTAACACTATATAATATTTATATATATTCTCTACAGGAGTCTTTACCTGGGGCCAGGATCAACCTGACCTTTTAACAGTATATATATATATATATTCTCTACAGGAGTTGTTATCAGGATCAACCTGATATATTATATATATATATATATATATATATTCTCTACAGGAGTTGTTGCCTGGGGCCAGGATCAGTGGAGGCCTGTCCAACCTGTCCTTCTCCTTCAGAGGCATGGAGGTCATCAGAGAGGCCATGCATGGAGCCTTCCTCTACCACGCCATCAAGGTAGGTGGAGCCTTCCTCTACCACGCCATCAAGGTAGGTGGAGCCTTCCTCTACCACACCATCAAGGTAGGTGGAGCCTTCCTCTACCTCGCCATCAAGGTAGAATGGAACCTTCCTAAACTGCGCCGTCAAGGTAGGTTGAACGCTAGCTAGCGGCCCTACTACGTTAGCCAGTGGCTATTGACATCTAGCCAGCTAGCGGCCCTCGACGGTAACCAGTGGCTATCGACATCTAGCCAGCTAGCGGCCCTACTACGTTAGCCAGTGGCTATCGACATCTAGCCAGCTAGCGGCCCTACTACGTTAGCCAGTGGCTATCGACATCTAGCCAGCTACCGGCCCTACTACGTTAGCCAGTGGCTATCGACATCTAGCCAGCTACCGGCCCTACTACGTTAGCCAGTGGCTATCGACATCTAGCCAGCTAGCGGCCCTACATACGTTAGCCAGTGGCTATCGACATCTAGCCAGCTAGCGGCCCTACTACTACGTTAGCCAGTGGCTATCGACATCTAGCCAGCTAGTGGCCCTACTACGTTAGCCAGTGGCTATCGACATCTAGCCAGCTACCGGCCCTACTACGTTAGCCAGTGGCTATCGACATCTAGCCAGCTAGCGGCCCTACTACGTTAGCCAGTGGCTATCGACATCTAGCCAGCTAGCGGCCCTACTACGTTAGCCAGTGGCTATCGACATCTAGCCAGCTAGCGGCCCTACTACGTTAGCCAGTGGCTATCGACATCTAGCCAGCTAGCGGCCCTACTACGTTAGCCAGTGGCTATCGACATCTAGCCAGCTAGCGGCCCTACTACGTTAGCCAGTGGCTATCGACATCTATCCAGCTAGCGGCCCTACTACGTTAGCCAGTGGCTATCGACATCTAGCCAGCTAGCGGCCCTACTACGTTAGCCAGTGGCTATCGACATCTAGCCAGCTAGTGGCCCTACTACGTTAGCCAGTGGCTATCGACATCTAGCCAGCTACCGGCCCTACTACGTTAGCCAGTGGCTATCGACATCTAGCCAGCTAGCGGCCCTACTACGTTAGCCAGTGGCTATCGACATCTAGCCAGCTAGCGGCCCTACTACGTTAGCCAGTGGCTATCGACATCTAGCCAGCTAGCGGCCCTACTACGTTAGCCAGTGGCTATCGACATCTAGCCAGCTAGCGGCCCTACTACGTTAGCCAGTGGCTATCGGCATCTAGCCAGCTAGCGGCCCTACTACGTTAGCCAGTGGCTATCGACATCTAGCCAGCTAGTGGCCCTACTACGTTAGCCAGTGGCTATCGACATCTAGCCAGCTACCGGCCCTACTACGTTAGCCAGTGGCTATCGACATCTAGCCAGCTAGCGGCCCTACTACGTTATCCCTGCATGAGTAACCCTGTTGTCCTGCTGTCTCCTATAGGACGGTATGGACATGGGCATAGTGAACGCTGGCAGCCTGCCTGTCTATGATGATATCGACAAGGAGCTCCTGCTTATGTGTGAGAACCTTATCTGGAACAAAGACCCGGAGGCCACAGAGAAACTACTGCTGTACGCACAGGTATATGGTTTACACACTACAGTACATATCCTAGTATAACTTACTGCACAGGTATATGGTTTACACACTACAGTACATATCCTAGTATAACTTACTGCACAGGTATATGGTTTACACACTACAGTACATATCCTAGTATATCTTACTGTACAGGTATATGGTTTACACACTACAGTACATATCCTAGTATAACTTACTGTACAGGTATATGGTTTACACACTACAGTACATATCCTAGTATATCTTACTGTACAGGTATATGGTTTACACACTACAGTACATATCCTAGTATAACTTACTGTACAGGTATATGGTTTACACACTACAGTACATATCCTAGTATAACTTACTGTACAGGTATATGGTTTACACACTACAGTACATATCCTAGTATATCTTACTGTACAGGTATATGGTTTACACACTACAGTACATATCCTAGTATATCTTACTGTACAGGTATATGGTTTACACACTACAGTACATATCCTAGTATATCTTACTGCACAGGTATATGGTTTACACACTACAGTACATATCCTAGTATATCTTACTGCACAGGTATATGGTTTACACACTACAGTACATATCCTAGTATAACTTACTGTACAGGTATATGGTTTACACACTACAGTACATATCCTAGTATAACTTACTGCACAGGTATATGGTTTACACACTACAGTACATATCCTAGTATAACTTACTGTACTTGTATACACAGGTATATGGTTTACACACTACAGTACATATCCTAGTATAACTTACTGTGCTTGTATACACAGGTATATGGTTTACACACTACAGTACATATCCTAGTATAACTTACTGTACAGGTATATGATTTACACACTACAGTACATATCCTAGTATAACTTACTGTACAGGTATATGGTTTACACACTACAGTACATATCCTAGTATAACTTACTGTACAGGTATATGGTTTACACACTACAGTACATATCCTAGTATAACTTACTGTACAGGTATATGGTTTACACACTACAGTACATATCCTAGTATAACTTACTGTACAGTTATATGGTTTACACACTACAGTACATATCCTAGTATAACTTACTGTACAGGTATATGATTTACACACTACAGTACATATCCTAGTATATCTTACTGTACAGGTATATGGTTTACACACTACAGTACATATCCTAGTATATCTTACTGTACAGGTATATGGTTTACACACTACAGTACATATCCTAGTATAACTTACTGTACAGGTATATGGTTTACACACTACAGTACATATCCTAGTATAACTTACTGTACAGGTATATGGTTTACACACTACAGTACATATCCTAGTATAACTTACTGTACAGGTATATGGTTTACACACTACAGTACATATCCTAGTATAACTTACTGTACAGGTATATGGTTTACACACTACAGTACATATCCTAGTATAACTTACTGTACAGGTATATGGTTTACACACTACAGTACATATCCTAGTATAACTTACTGTACAGGTATATGGTTTACACACTACAGTACATATCCTAGTATAACTTACTGTACAGGTATATGGTTTACACACTACAGTACATATCCTAGTATAACTTACTGCACAGGTATATGGTTTACACACTACAGTACATATCCTAGTATAACTTACTGTACAGGTATATGGTTTACACACTACAGTACATATCCTAGTATAACTTACTGTACAGGTATATGGTTTACACACTACAGTACATATCCTAGTATAACTTACTGTGCTTGTATACACAGGTATATGGTTTACACACTACAGTACATATCCTAGTATAACTTACTGTACAGGTATATGGTTTACACACTACAGTACATATCCTAGTATAACTTACTGTACAGGTATATGGTTTACACACTACAGTACATATCCTAGTATAACTTACTGTACTGGTTTACACACTACAGTACATATCCTAGTATATCTTACTGTGCTTGTACGCACAGGTATATGGTTTACACACTACAGTACATATCCTAGTATAACTTACTGTACAGGTATATGATTTACACACTACAGTACATATCCTAGTATAACTTACTGTACAGGTATATGGTTTATACACTACAGTACATATCCTAGTATAACTTACTGTACAGGTATATGGTTTACACACTACAGTACATATCCTAGTATAACTTACTGTGCTTGTACACACCGGTACATTGCCTTCGGGAAAGTATTCAGCCCCCTGGCCTTTTCCCACATTTTGTTACATTACAGCCTTATTCTAAAATAGATTACATTGTTTTTCCCCTCATCAATCTACACACAATACACAGTAATGGCATCACAATACCCCATAATGACATCACAATACCCCATAATGACATCACAATACCCCAGCATGACATCACAATACCTCATGATGACATCACAATACCCCATAATGACATCACAATACCCCATAATGACATCACAATACCCCATAATGACATCACAATACCCCATAATGACATCACAATACCTCATGATGACATCACAATACCCCATAATGACATCACAATACCCCATAATGACATCACAATACCCCATAATGACATCACAATATCCCATAATGAAAAAGTAAAAATGTTTTTTTAATAAATGTTGGCAAATTTGTTAAACAGAAATACCTTATTTACATAACTATTCAGACCCTTTGCTATGAGACTCTAAATTGAGCTCAGCTGCATCCTGTTTCCATTGATCATCCTTGAGATGTTTCTACAACTTGATTGGAGTCCACCTGTGGTAAATGAAATTGATTGGACATGATTTGGAAAGGCACACACCTGTCTATATAAGGTCCCACAGTTGACAGTGAATGTCAGAGCAAAAACCAAGCCATGAGGTCGAAGGAATTGTCTGTTGAGCTCCGAGACAGGATTGTGTCGAGGCACAGATCTGGGAAAGGGTAGCAAAACATTTCTACAGCATTGAAGGTCCGCAAGAACACAGTGTCCTCAAGAACACCGAAGTTTGAAACCACCAAGACACTGAAGGTCCCCAAGAACAGGGGCGTCATCATTCTTAAATGGAAGAGGTTTGGAACCAATTTGGCCGCCCGGCCAAACTGAGCAATCGGGGGAGAAGGGCCTTGGTCAGCGAGGGGACCAAGAAACCGACAGAGCTCCAGAGTTCCTCTGTGGAGATGGGAGAACCTTCCAGAAGGACAACCATCCCTGTAGCACTCCACCAATTAGGCCTTTATGGTAGCGTGGCCAGATGGAAACCACTCCTCAGTAAAAGGCACATGACAGTCTGCTTGGAGTTTGTCAAAGGGCACCTAAAGACTCTCAGACCATGAGAAACAAGATTCTCTGGTCTGATGAAACCAAGATTGAACTCTTTGGCCTGAATGCCAAACATCACATCTGGAGGAAACTTGGCACCATCCCTACGGTGAAGCATGGTGGTGGAAGCATCATGCTGTGGGGATATTTTTCAGCAGCAGGTACTGGGAGACTAGTCAGGATCGAGGGAAAGATGAACGGAGCGAAGTACAGAAAGATCCTTGATGAAAACCTGCTCCAGAGCACTCAGGACCTCAGACTGGGGTGAAGGTTCACCTTCGAACAGGACAACGACCCTAAGCACACAGCTAAGACAATGCAGGAGTGGCTTCGGGACAAGTCTCTGAATGTCCTTGAGTGGCCCAGCCAGAGCCCGGACATGAACCCGATCGAACATCTCTGGAGAGACCTGAAAATAGCTGTACAGTGATGCTCCCCATCCAACCTGACAGAGTTTGAGAGGATCTGCAGAGAAGAATGGGAGAAACTCTCCAAATACAGGTGTGCCAAGCTTGTAGCGTCATATCCAAGAAGACTCGAGGCTGTAATCACTGCCAAAGGTGCTTCAACAAAGTACTGAGTAAAGGGTCTGAATACTTATGTAAATATATATATATATATATAACAATTTTTTATATAAATTTGCAAACATTTCTATTTTTGCTTTGTCATTATGGGGTATTGTGTGTAGATTGATGAGGAAAATAAACAATACAATTTAGAATAAGGCTGTAACGTAACAAAATGTGGAAAAAGTCAAGGGGTCTGAATACTTTCCCGAAGGCACCGGTGTGTGGTTTACACAGTACAGTACATATCCAACAACAGGTTTGTGCTTTACACACAGTACATATTCTGTATAAACAGGTACATACTGGTCCATCTGGTTAACACAGTACATACTGGTCCACCTGGTTAACACAGTACATACTGGTCCATCTGGTTAACACAGTACATACTGGTCCACCTGGTTAACACAGTACATACTGGTCCACCTGGTTAACACAGTACATACTGGTCCACCTGGTTAACACAGTACATACTGGTCCACCTGGTTAACACAGTACATACTGGTCCACCTGGTTAACACAGTACATATTCTGCTGTATAAACAGGTGCATACTGGTCCATCTGGTTAACACAGTACATACTGGTCCACCTGGTTAACACAGTACATACTGGTCCATCTGGTTAACACAGTACATACTGGTCCATCTGGTTAACACAGTACATACTGGTCCACCTGGTTAACACAGTACATACTGGTCCACCTGGTTAACACAGTACATACTGGTCCACCTGGTTAACACAGTACATACTGGTCCACCTGGTTAACACAGTACATATTCTGCTGTATGAGAACAGGTACATACTGGTCCACCTGGTTAACACAGTACATGTCCTGTAACTCTGTGGCTGTATGTCTCTGCTCGCTGGGGTTACCTGATCCCTAGTACAGTGTACTAGATCCCCTCTGAAGAGAATCCTGTCGTTTTCAGAGCTGTGCCAAAGGAGGGAAGAAGGTGGTCCAGACAGATGAGTGGCGAGAGGGAACAGTGGAGGAGAGGCTGGAGTATGGGCTCATCAAGGTTAGTATAGTATGGGCTCATCAAGGTTAGTATAGTATGGGCTCATCAAGGTTGGTATGGTATTGACTCATCAAGGTTGGTATAGTATGGGCTCATCAAGGTTAGTATAGTATGGGCTCATCAAGGTTAGTATAGTATGGGCTCATCAAGGTTAGTATAGTATGGGCTCATCAAGGTTAGTATAGTATGGGCTCATCAAGGTTGGTATGGTATTGACTCATCAAGGTTGGTATAGTATGGGCTCATCAAGGTTAGTAGGAGAGAGGCTGGAGTATGGGCTCATCAAGGTTAGTATAGTATGGGCTCATCAAGGTTAGTATAGTATGGGCTCATCAAGGTTAGTATAGTATGGGCTCATCAAGGTTGGTATAGTATGGGCTCATCAAGGTTGGTATGGTACGGACTCATCAAGGTTAGTATAGTATGGGCTCATCAAGGTTAGTATAGTATGGGCTCATCAAGGTTAGTAGGAGAGAGGCTGGAGAATGGGCTCATCAAGGTCAGTAGGAGAGAGGCTGGAGAATTGGCTCATCAAGGTTAATAGGAGAGAGGCTGGAGTATGGGCTCATCAAGGTTAGTATAGTATGGGTTCATCAAGGTTAGTAGGAGAGAGGCTGGAGAATGGGCTCATCAAGGTCAGTAGGAGAGAGGCTGGAGAATGGGCTCATCAAGGTTAGTAGGAGAGAGGCTGGAGTATGGGCTCATCAAGGTTAGTATAGTATGGGTTCATCAAGGTTAGTAGGAGAGAGGCTGGAGTATGGGCTCATCAATGTTAGTAGGAGAGAGGCTGGAGTATGGGCTCATCAAGGTTAGTATAGTATGGGCTAATCAAGGTTAGTATAGTAAGGGCTCATCAAGGTTAGTATAGTATGTGCTCATCAAGGTTGGTATGGTACGGGCTCATCAAGGTTAGTATAGTATGGGCTAATCAAGGTTAGTATAGTAAGGGCTCATCAAGGTTAGTATAGTATGTGCTCATCAAGGTTGGTATGGTATGGGCTCATCAAGGTTAGTATAGTATGGGCTCATCAAGGTTAGTATGGTATGGGCTCATCAAGGTTAGTATAGTATGGGCTCATCAAGGTTAGCATAGTATGGGCTCATCAAGGTTAGTATAGTATGGGCTCATCAAGGTTAGTATGGTATGGGCTCATCAAGGTTAGTATGGTATGGGTTCATCAAGGTTAGTATGGTATGGGCTCATCAATGTTAGTAGGAGAGAGGCTGGAGTATGGGCTCATCAAGGTTAGTATAGTATGGGCTAATCAAGGTTAGTATAGTAAGGGCTCATCAAGGTTAGTATAGTATGTGCTCATCAAGGTTGGTATGGTACGGGCTCATCAAGGTTAGTATAGTATGGGCTAATCAAGGTTAGTATAGTAAGGGCTCATCAAGGTTAGTATAGTATGTGCTCATCAAGGTTGGTATGGTACGGGCTCATCAAGGTTAGTATAGTATGGGCTCATCAAGGTTAGTATGGTATGGGCTCATCAAGGTTAGTATAGTATGGGCTCATCAAGGTTAGCATAGTATGGGCTCATCAAGGTTAGTATAGTATGGGCTCATCAAGGTTAGTATGGTATGGGCTCATCAAGGTTAGTATGGTATGGGTTCATCAAGGTTAGTATGGTATGGGCTCATCAATGTTAGTATAGTATGGGCTCATCAAGGTTCGTATAGTATGGGCTCATCAAGGTTAGTATAGTATGGGCTCATCAAGATTAGTATAGTATGGGCTCATCAAGGTTAGTATAGTATGGGCTCATCAAGGTTAGTGGCATCCAGGTACCAAGTTATTGTCCCTTTCTCTACTGATCATATACTGCAGGGACCAAGCTATATTCAGTTATGTCTAGAAAAATGGTTCTGGTCAAAACTGTACAGATACATTTAAGGTACAACTCTCTCTCTTTCTCCATCACAATTGATATCAATATTCCTTCTCTGTCTCTCTCGCTCTTTCCAGGGTATAGATAAGTATGTGGTAGAGGACACAGAGGAGGCGAGGTCCCAGGCTGAACTCTATCCGAGGCCCCTACACGTCATCGAGGGGCCCCTGATGAACGGCATGAAGGTGGTGGGAGACCTGTTTGGAGCTGGGAAGATGTTCCTACCTCAGGTGAGGGGGAAGATATGGAGGAGAGGAGAGAGAGATCCTCATGTGAGGGGGGGAAGATATGGAGGAGAGGAGAGGAGAGATCCTCAGGTAGGGGGAAGAGAGATCCTCAGGTGAGGGGGAAGATATGGAGGAGAGGAGAGAGAGGTCCTCAGGTGAGGGGGAAGATATGGAGGAGAGGAGAGGAGAGAGAGATCCTCAGGTGAGGGGGGAAGATATGGAGGAGGAGAGGAGAGATCCTCAGGTGAGGGGGAAGATATGGAGGAGAGGAGAGAGAGATCCTCAGGTGAGGGGGGAAGATATGGAGGAGAGGAGAGAGATATCCTCAGGTGAGGGGGAAGATATGGAGGAGAGGAGAGATCCTCAGGTAGGGGGAAGATATGGAGGAGAGGAGAGAGAGGTCCTCAGGTGAGGGGGAAGATATGGAGGAGAGGAGAGGAGAGAGAGATCCTCAGGTGAGGGGGAAGATATGGAGGAGGAGAGGAGAGATCCTCAGGTGAGGGGGAAGATATGGAGGAGAGGAGAGAGAGATCCTCAGGTGAGGGGGAAGATATGGAGGAGAGGAGAGAGATATCCTCAGGTGAGGGGGAAGATATGGAGGAGAGGAGAGATCCTCAGGTAGGGGGAAGATATGGAGGAGAGGAGAGAGAGATCCTCAGGTAGGGGGAAGATATGGAGGAGAGGAGAGGAGAGAGAGATCCTCAGGTGAGGGGGAAGATATGGAGGAGAGGAGAGGAGAGATCCTCAGGTAGGGGGGGAAGATATGGAGGAGAGGAGAGAGAGATCCTCAGGTAGGGGGAAGATATGGAGGAGAGGAGAGAGAGATCCTCAGGTAGGGGGAAGATATGGAGGAGAGGAGAGGAGAGAGAGATCCTCAGGTGAGGGGGAAGATATGGAGGAGAGGAGAGGAGATATCCTCAGGTAGGGGGGAAGATATGGAGGAGAGGAGAGAGAGATCCTCAGGTAGGGGGAAGATATGGAGGAGAGGAGAGGAGAGAGAGATCCTCAGGTGTGAGGGGGAAGATATGGAGGAGAGGAGAGAGAGATCCTCAGGTGAGGGGGAAGATATGGAGGAGAGGAGAGAGAGATCCTCAGGTGAGGGGGAAGATATGGAGGAGAGGAGAGGAGAGATCCTCAGGTAGGGGGAAGAGAGATCCTCAGGTAGGGGGAAGAGAGATCCTCAGGTAGGGGGAAGAGAGATCCTCAGGTGAGGGGGAAGATATGGAGAGAGGAGAGAGAGATCCTCAGGTAGGTAGGGGGAAGATATGGAGGAGAGGAGAGAGAGATCCTCAGGTAGGGGGAAGAGAGATCCTCAGGTAGGGGGAAGATATGGAGGAGAGGAGAGAGAGATCCTCAGGTAGGGGGAAGAGAGATCCTCAGGTAGGGGGAAGATATGGAGGAGAGGAGAGAGAGATCCTCAGGTAGGGGGAAGATATGGAGGGAGAGAGAGAGATCCTCAGGGTAGGGGGAAGAGAGATCCTCAGGTAGGGGGAAGATATGGAGGAGAGAGAGAGAGATCCTCAGGTAGGGGGAAGAGAGATCCTCAGGTAGGGGGAAGATATGGAGGAGAGAGAGGAGAGAGAGATCCTCCGGTATGGAGGGGGAAGAGAGATCCTCAGGTGAGGGGGGAAGATATGGAGGAGAGGAGAGGAGAGAGAGATCCTCAGGTAGGGGGAAGAGAGATCCTCAGGTAGGGGGAAGAGATATCCTCAGGTAGGGGGAGAGATATCCTCAGGTAGGGGGAAGAGAGATCCTCAGGTAGGGGGAAGAGAGATCCTCAGGTAGGGGGGGAGAGATATCCTCAGGTAGGGGGGAGAGATATCCTCAGGTAGGGGGAAGAGATATCCTCAGGTAGGGGGAAGAGATATCCTCAGGTAGGGGGAAGAGATATCCTCAGGTAGGGGGAAGAGATATCCTCAGGTAGGGGGAAGAGATATCCTCAGGTAGGGGGAAGAGATATCCTCAGGTAGGGGGAAGAGATATCCTCAGGTAGGGGGAAGAGATATCCTCAGGTAGGGGGAAGAGATATCCTCAGGTAGGGGGAAGAGATATCCTCAGGTAGGGGGAAGAGATATCCTCAGGTAGGGGGAAGAGATATCCTCAGGTAGGGGGAAGAGATATCCTCAGGTAGGGGGAAGAGATATCCTCAGGTAGGGGGAAGAGATATCCTCAGGTAGGGGGAAGAGATATCCTCAGGTAGGGGGAAGAGATATCCTCAGGTAGGGGGGGGGAAGAGATATCCTCAGGTAGGGGGAAGAGATATCCTCAGGTAGGGGGAAGAGATATCCTCAGGTAGGGGGAAGAGATATCCTCAGGTAGGGGGAAGAGATATCCTCAGGTAGGGGGAAGAGATATCCTCAGGTAGGGGGAAGAGATATCCTCAGGTAGGGGGAAGAGATATCCTCAGGTAGGGGGAAGAGATATCCTCAGGTAGGGGGAAGAGATATCCTCAGGTAGGGGGAAGAGATATCCTCAGGTAGGGGGAAGAGATATCCTCAGGTAGGGGGAAGAGATATCCTCAGGTAGGGGGAAGAGATATCCTCAGGTAGGGGGAAGAGATATCCTCAGGTAGGGGGAAGAGATATCCTCAGGTAGGGGGAAGAGATATCCTCAGGTAGGGGGAAGAGATATCCTCAGGTAGGGGGGGGGAAGAGATATCCTCAGGTAGGGGGAAGAGATATCCTCAGGTAGGGGGGGGAGATATCCTCAGGTAGGGGGGGGGAGAGATATCCTCAGGTAGGGGGAAGCGATATCCTCAGGTAGGGGGGAAGAGATCACAGACGAGATACTATAAGAGGTTTCTATTCTTCTCATGATCCGGTGTGTGTGCGTGTGTGTGTAACAGGTGATAAAGTCAGCACGTGTGATGAAGAAGGCTGTCGCCCACCTGATCCCCTTCATGGAGAAGGAGAGAGAGGCCATGCTACTGGCATCAGGATCAGTAGAGGAGATTGTGAGTCTCTCTCTACCTGTCTGTCTCTCTACCTGTCTGTCTGTCTGTCTGTCTGTCTGTCTGTCTGTCTGTCTGTTTCTGTCTCCCCATCTCATCCATCTGTCCTCTACATTGTCCGTTTCTCATCGTCAACACGTTTAACACCACAGTGAAGGGACTGATTCATCACAGCTCTACAGTAATGATCTATACCCCCTGTCCGACCCCTACCAGAGTACCATAGTGAAGGGACTGATTCATCACAGCTCTACAGTGATGTTTCCCCCTGTCTCCAGAGTACCATCTCATCACAGCTCTCTCTACCCCCTCTACATTAAGGACCCCTACCAGGTACCATAGTGAAGGGACTGATTCATCACAGCTCTACAGTAATGATCTATACCCCCCTGTTAGGACCCCACCACATAGTGAAGGGACTGATTCATCACAGCTCTACAGTAATGATCTATACCCCCCTGTTAGGACCCCTACCAGGGTACCATAGTGAAGGGACTGATTCATCACAGCTCTACAGTAATGATCTATACCCCCTGTTAGGACCCCTACCAGGGTACCATAGTGAAGGGACTGATTCATCACAGCTCTACAGTAATGATCTATACCCCCTGTTAGGACCCCTACCAGGGTACCATAGTGAAGGGACTGATTCATCACAGCTCTACAGTAATGATCTATACAGCTCTACAGTAATGATCCCCCCTGTTAGGACCCCTACCAGGGCACCATAGTGAAGGGACTGATTCATCACAGCTCTACAGTAATGATCTATACCCCCCCCTGTTAGGACCCCTACCAGGGCACCATAGTGTTGGCCACAGTGAAGGGAGACGTCCACGACATCGGAAAGAACATTGTAGGAGTGGTGCTGGGCTGCAACAACTTCAGGTAGGGGCGTGTTCTGTTCTGTTGTTCTATTGTGTTCTCTGCAACAACTTCAGGTAGGGGCGTGTTCTGTTCTGTTGTTCTATTGTGTTCTCTGCAACAACTTCAGGTAGGGGCGTGTTCTGTTCTGTTGTTCTATTGTGTTCTCTGCAACAACTTCAGGTAGGGGCGTGTTCTGTTCTGTTGTTCTATTGTGTTCTCTGCAACAACTTCAGGTAGGGGCGTGTTCTGTTCTATTGTTCTATTGTGTTCTATTGTTCTATTGTTGTATTTAGTTGTACATATTATATACCCCCTGTATATAGCCTCCACATTGACTCTGTACTGGTACCCCCTGTATATAGCCTCCACGTTGACTCTGTACCGTAATACCCTGTATATAGCCTCCACATTGACTCTGTACCGGTACCCCCTGTATATAGCCTCCACATTGACTCTGTACCGTAACACCCTGTATATAGCCTCCACATTGACTCTGTACCGGTACCCCCTGTATATATCCTCCACATTGACTCTGTACCGGTACCCCCTGTATATAGCCTCCACATTGACTCTGTATCAGTACCCCCTGTATATAGCCTCCACATTGATTCTGTACCGGTACCCCCTGTATATAGCCTCCACATTGACTCTGTACCGGTACCCCTGTATATAGCCTCCACATTGACTCTGTACCGGTACCCCCTGTATATAGCCTCCACATTGACTCTGTACCGGTACCCCCTGTATATAGCCTCCACATTGACTCTGTACCGGTACCCCCTGTATATAGCCTCCACATTGACTCTGTACCGTAATACCCTGTATGTAGCCTCCACATTGACTCTGTACCGGTACCCCCTGTATATAGCCTCCACATTGACTCTGTACCAGTACACCCTGTATATAGCCTCCACATTGACTCTGTACCAGTACACCCTGTATATAGCCTCCACATTAACTCTGTACCGGTACTCCCTGTATATAGTCTCCACATTGACTCTGTACCGGTACTCCCTGTATATAGCCTCCACATTGACTCTGTACCGGTACCCCCTGTATATAGCCTCCACATTGACTCTGTACCTGTACCCCCTGTATATAGCCTCCACATTGACTCTGTACCGGTACCCCTGTATATAGCCTCCACATTGACTCTGTACCGGTACCCCCTGTATATAGCCTCCACATTGACTCTGTACCGGTACCCCCTGTATATAGCCTCCACATTGACTCTGTATCAGTACCCCCTGTATATATCCTCCACATTGACTCTGTATCAGTACCCCCTGTATATAGCCTCCACATTGACTCTGTATCAGTACCCCCTGTATATAGCCTCCACATTGACTCTGTACCGTAATACCCTGTATATAGCCTCCACATTGACTCTGTACCGGTACCCCCTGTATATAGCCTCCACATTGACTCTGTACCGTAACACCCTGTATATAGCCTCCACATTGACTCTGTACCGGTACCCCCTGTATATAGCCTCCACATTGACTCTGTACCGGTACCTCCTGTATATATCCTCCACATTGACTCTGTACCGGTACCCCCTGTATATAGCCTCCACATTGACTCTGTACCGTAATACCCTGTATATAGCCTCCACATTGACTCTGTACCGGTACCCCTGTATATAGGCTCCACATTGACTCTGTACCAGTACCCCCTGTATATAGCCTCCACATTGACTCTGTACCGGTACCCCCTGTATATAGCCTCCACATTGACTCTGTACCAGTACCCCCTGTATATAGCCTCCACATTGACTCTGTACCGTAACCCCCTGTATATAGCCTCCACATTGACTCTGTACCAGTACCCCTGTATATAGCCTCCACATTGACTCTGTACCAGTACCCCCTGTATATAGCCTCCACATTGACTCTGTACCGTAATACCCCTGTATATAGCCTCCACATTGACTCTGTACCGTAATACCCTGTATATAGCCTCCACATTGACTCTGTACCAGTACCCCTGTATATAGCCTCCACATTGACCCTGTACCGTACCCCCCTGTATATAGCCTCCACATTGACTCTGTACCGTAATACCCTGTATATAGCCTCCACATTGACTCTGTACCGTAATACCCTGTATATAGCCTCCACATTGACTCTGTACCGTAATACCCTGTATATAGCCTCCACATTGACTCTGTACCGGTATCCCCTGTATATAGCCTCCACATTGACTCTGTACCGTAATACCCTGTATATAGCCTCCACATTGACTCTGTACCAGTACCCCTGTATATAGCCTCCACATTGACTCTGTACCGTACTCTGTACCCCCCCTGTATATAGCCTCCACATTGACTCTGTACCGGTATCCCCTGTATATAGCCTCCACATTGACTCTGTACCGTAATACCCTGTATATAGCCTCCACATTGACTCTGTACCGGTATCCCCTGTATATAGCCTCCACATTGACTCTGTACCGTAATACCCTGTATATAGCCTCCACATTGACTCTGTACCGGTATCCCCTGTATATAGCCTCCACATTGACTCTGTACCGGTACCCCTGTATATAGCCTCCACATTGACTCTGTACCGGTACCCCTGTATATAGCCTCCACATTGACTCTGTACCGGTATCCCCTGTATATAGCCTCCACATTGACTCTGTACCGTAATACCCTGTATATAGCCTCCACATTGACTCTGTACCAGTACCCCCTGTATATAGTCTCCACATTGACTCTGTACCGGTACCCCCTGTATATAGCCTCCACATTGACTCTGTACCGGTACCCCCTGTATATAGTCTCCACATTGACTCTGTACCGGTACCCCCTGTATATAGCCTCCACATTGACTCTGTACCGGTACCCCCTGTATATAGCCTCCACATTGACTCTGTACCGTACCCCCTGTATATAGCCTCCACATTGACTCTGCACCGACACCCCCTGTATATAGTCTCCACATTGACTCTGCACCGACACCCCCTGTATATATTGTTATTTTACTGCTGCTCTTTAATTATTTGTTACTTTTATCTTTTATTCTTATCCATATTTTATTAACTGCATTGTTAGGTAGGGTCTCATCAGTCAGCATTTGGAAGGTCTACTACACCTGTTGTATTCAGCATTTCACTGTAAGGTCTACTACACCTGTTGTATTCAGCATTTCACATTTCACTGTTGTATTCAGCATTTCAAGGTCTACTACACCTGTTGTATTCAGCATTTCACTGTGAGGTCTACTACACCTGTTGTATTCAGCATTTCACTGTGTCTACTACAGGTCTACTACACCTGTTGTATTCAGCATTTCACTGTAAGGTCTACTACACCTGTTGTATTCAGCATTTCACTGTAAGGTCTACTACACCTGTTGTATTCAGCATTTCACTGTAAGGTCTACTACACCTGTTGTATTCAGCATTTCACTGTAAGGTCTACTACACCTGTTGTATTCAGCATTTGACTGTGATGTCTACTACACCTGTTGTATTCAGCATTTCACTGTGAGGTCTACTACACCTGTTGTATTCAGCATTTCACTGTGATGTCTACTACACCTGTTGTATTCAGCATTTCACTGTAAGGTCTACTACACCTGTTGTATTCAGCATTTCACTGTGAGGTCTACTACACCTGTTGTATTCAGCATTTCACTGTGACTGTGGTCTACTACACCTGTTGTATTCAGCATTTCACTGTAAGGTTTACACCTGTTGTATTCAGCATTTCACTGTAAGGTCTACTACACCTGTTGTATTCAGCATTTCACTGTAAGGTCTACTACACCTGTTGTATTCAGCATTTCACTGTAAGGTCTACTACACCTGTTGTATTCAGCATTTCACTGTAAGGTCTACAGCTGTTGTATTCGGGCGCATGTGACTAATACAATTTGATTTGATTGGTTCCAGTACCTTTCCATAACCTTGTCCTAACCCTGTTCGGTTTCCTTTTCCCAGAGTGATCGATCTGGGGGTCATGATTCCATGCGACAGGATATTGAGGGAAGCCATCGACTGCAAAGCAGGTCTGTTGACATGAACCTTATGGCTTATCAGTTCCACTGTACTGTAGCTCGGCCTTAATCAATAGGATTAACCTGGTCCCAGATCAGTTCCACTGTACTGTAGCTCTGCTTTAATCAATAGGATTAACCTGGTCCCAGATCAGTTCCACTGTACTGTAGCTCTGCTTTAATCAATAGGATTAACCAGGTCCCAGATCAGTTCCACTGTATGACGAGGTGGCACGAGGAGGTGATTAACCTGGTCCCCGATCAGTTTGGGCTGTCTGACGGGGCGGGGCGGCACTAGGAGGTGATTAACCTGGTCCCCGATCAGTTTGGGCTGTCTGACGGGGCGGGGCGGCACTAGGAGGTGATTAACCTGGTCCCAAATCAGTTTGGGCTGTATGACGGGGTGGCACTAGGAGGTGATTAACCTGGTCCCAGATCAGTTTTGGCTGTCTGACGGGCGTTGGGGCACTAGGAGGTGATTAACCTGGTCCCAGATCAGTCTGGGCTGTCTGGCGAGGTGGCACTAGGAGGTGATTAACCTGGTCCCAGATCAGTCTGGGCTGTCTGACGAGGTGGCACTAGGAGGTGATTAACCTGGTCCCAGATCAGTTTGTGCTGTCGGGGCGGCACTAGGAGGTGAATAACCTGGTCCCAGATCAGTTTGGGCTGTCTGACGGGGTGGCACTAGGAGGTGAATAACCTGGTCCCAGATCAGTTTGGGCTGTCTGACGAGGTGGCACTAGGAGGTGCTTAACCTGGTCCCAGATCAGTTTGGGCTGTCTTGCCAACTGCTAGGAGTTGGAGTTGGCTATAAACCACAGACAGATCTGGGACCAGGCTAGAGAAGGAGTAGGATTGGGACTGAAATCAGAGATGGAATGAGTGAACTGCTCTTTGAGAAGTAGTCCCTCCAGCTGAACTTCCTGTGTATCCCTCCGCCCTACAGACATCATCGGTCTGTCTGGCCTCATCACGCCCTCGCTGGATGAGATGATCTACGTTGCCAAGGAGATGGAGCGGCTTGGGATGAAGACCCCACTGCTGATCGGAGGGGCCACCACCTCCAAGTAAGACACACACACACACCATGACCTTTCAACTCGCTACTTCCTGGCCCCTTGTTGACCCTGTGTCTGATGTGATGCGTCTCTCAACACACACCGTCATTATCTTCATCATGACCTTTCAACTCGCTACTTCCTGGCCCCTTGTTGACCCTGTGTCTGATGTGATGCGTCTCTCAACACACACGTCATTATCTTCACCATGACCTTTCAACTCGCTACTTCCTGGCCCCTTGCTGGCCCTGTGTCTGATGTGAAGCCTCTGTGTGTAACAGGACCCACACGGCAGTGAAGATCGCTCCCCGTTACAGCTGTCCTGTGGTGCATGTTCTGGATGCTTCCAGGAGTGTGGTGGTGGTACGTACACTACACTGACTAGACACACTACACTTCCTGTTCTCACTTAGTACACTGCACTGACTAGACACTACACCGACCAGACACTACACTTCCTGTTCTCACTTAGTACAGCCCACACTGCACTGACTAGACACACTACACTTCCTGTTCTCACTTAGTACAGCCCACACTGCACTGACTAGACACACTACACTGACTAGACACTACACTGACTAGACACTACACTGACTAGACACTACACTGACTAGACACTACACTTCCTGTTCTCACTTAGTACAGCCCACACTGCACTGACTAGACACTACACTGACTAGACACTACACTGACTAGACACTACACTGACTAGACACTACACTGACTAGACACTACACTGACTAGACACTACACTTCCTATTCTTACTTAGTACAGTCCACACTACACTGACTAGACACTACACTTCCTGTTCTCACTTAGTACAGCCCACACTACACTGACTAAACACTACACTGACTAGCCACTACACTTCCTATTCTTACTTAGTACAGTCCGCACTACACTGACTAGACACTACACCGACTAGACACTACACTTCCTGTTCTCACTTAGTACAGCCCACACTATACTGACTAGACACACTACACTTCCTGCTCTCACTTAGTACAGCCCACACTACACTGACTAGACACACTACACTTCCTGTTCTCACTTAGTACAGCCCACACTGCACCGACTAGACACTACACCGACTAGACACTACACTGACTAGCCACTACACTTCCTGTTCTCACTTAGTACAGCCCACACTGCACTGACTAGACACACTACACTGACTAGACACTACACTTCCTGTTCTCACTTAGTACAGCCCACACTGCACTGACTAGACACTACACCGACTAGACACACTACACTGACTAGACACTACACTTCCTGTTCTCACTTAGTACAGCCCACACTGCACTGACTAGACACTACACCGACTAGACACTACACTGACTAGCCACTACACTTCCTGTTCTCACTTAGTACAGCCCACACTATACTGACTAGACACACTACACTTCCTGTTCTCACTTAGTACAGCCCACACTATACTGACTAGACACACTACACTTCCTGTTCTCACTTAGTACAGCCCACACTACACTGACTAGACACACTACACTTCCTGTTCTCACTTAGTACAGCCCACACTACACTGACTAGACACACTACACTTCCTGTTCTCACTTAGTACAGCCCACACTACACTGACTAGACACACTACACATCCTGTTCTCACTTAGTACAGCCCACACTACACTGACTAGACACACTACACTTCCTGTTCTCACTTAGTACAGCCCACACTACACTGACTAGACACACTACACTTCCTGTTCTCACTTAGTACAGCCCACACTATACTGACTAGACACACTACACTTCCTGTCTGTAGATACTGTAGTCCTCACTTAGTACAGCCCACACTACACTTCCTGTCAGTAGATGTTGGGGTCCTCACTTGTCAGTGTCCTTAGCTGTTAGATGAGCATCCGTGTTGTTGTCTCTTCAGTGTTCCCAGCTGTTAGATGAGAATGTGAAGGAGGAGTTCTTTGAGGAGACGACAGAGGAGTACGAAGACATCAGACAAGACCACTACGACTCTCTAAAGGTGAGGAACACACACACACACACACACACACACACACACACACACACACACACACACAGAGACAAACATACGCACCTAACACACACACTGGACCACTACAACACGCTGAAATCTAGGGCTCTGTATTAGGAACAGACTGTCCAGTTCTGGAACAGTCTAGAAGGTAGGAGTTGTTCTAGTCTAACAGACTGTCCTGTACTGGAACAGTCTAGAAGGTAGGAGTTGTTCCAGTCTAACAGACTGTCCTGTACTGGAACAGTCTAGAAGGTAGGAGTTGTTCCAGTCTAACAGACTGTCCTGTACTGGAACAGTCTAGAAGGTAGGAGTTGTTCCAGTCTAACAGACTGTCCTGTACTGGAACAGTCTAGAAGGGAGGAGTTGTTCTAGTCTAACAGACTGTCCTGTTCTGGAACAGTCTAGAAGGTAGGAGTTGTTCTAGTCTAACAGACTGTCCTGTTCTGGAACAGTCTAGAAGGTAGGAGTTGTTCTAGTCTAACAGACTGTCCTGTCCTCTAGAAGGTAGTTGTCCCAGTCTAAGGGCCACAGTTGCAGGGTTAGTACTACTACAGGTGATGAATCCCGGTCCTATCACTATACAGCTGATTCCTCTGATGGGTGGATGAATCCTGGCCCTATCACTATACAGCTGATTCCTCTGATGGGTGGATGAATCCTGGTCCTATCACTATACAGCTGATTCCTCTGATGGGTGGATGAATCCTGGTCCTATCACTATACAGCTGATTCCTCTGGGTGGATGAATCCTGGTCCTATCACTATACAGCTGATTCCTCTGATGGGTGGATGAATCCTGGCCCTATCACTACACAGCTGATTCCTCTGATGGGTGGATGAATCCTGGTCCTATCACTATACAGCTGATTCCTCTGGGTGGATGAATCCTGGTCCTATCACTACACAGCTGATTCCTCTGGGTGGATGAATCCTGGTCCTATCACTATACAGCTGATTCCTCTGATGGGTGGATGAATCCTGGTCCTATCACTATACAGCTGATTCCTCTGATGGGTGGATGAATCCTGGTCCTATCACTATACAGCTGATTCCTCTGATGGGTGGATGAATCCTGGTCCTATCACTATACAGCTGATGGGCGGATGAATCCTGGCCCTATCACTATACAGCTGATTCCTCTGATGGGTGGATGAATCATGGTCCTATCACTATACAGCTGATGGGTGGATGAATCCTGGTCCTATCACTACACAGCTGCTGATGGGTGGATGAATCCTGGTTCCTATACAGCTGATGGGTGGATGAATCCTGGTCCTATCACTATACAGCTGATTCCTCTGATGGGTGGATGAATCCTGGTCCTATCACTATACAGCTGATTCCTCTGATGGGTGGATGAATCCTGGTCCTATCACTACACAGCTGATGGGTGGATGAATCCTGGTCCTATCACTATACAGCTGATTCCTCTGGGTGGATGAATCCCGGTCCTATCACTATACAGCTGATTCCTCTAATCAGTGGTTTGATGATGGGTGGATGAATCCTGGTCCTATCACTATATAGCTGATTCCTCTGATGGGTGGATGAATCCTGGTCCTATCACTATACAGCTGATGGGTGGATGAATCCTGGTCCTATCACTATATAGCTGATTCCTCTGATGGGTGGATGAATCCTGGTCCTATCACTATACAGCTGATGGGTGGATGAATCCTGGTCCTATCACTATACAGCTGATTCCTCTGATGGGTGGATGAATCCTGGTCCTATCACTATACAGCTGATTCCTCTGATGGGTGGATGAATCCTGGTCCTATCACTACACAGCTGATGGGTGGATGAATCCTGGTCCTATCACTATACAGCTGATTCCTCTGGGTGGATGAATCCCGGTCCTATCACTATACAGCTGATTCCTCTGATGGGTGGATGAATCCTGGCCCTATCACTACACAGCTGATTCCTCTGATGGGTGGATGAATCCTGGTCCTATCACTATACAGCTGATGGGTGGATGAATCCTGGTCCTATCACTATATAGCTGATTCCTCTGATGGGTGGATGAATCCTGGTCCTATCACTATACAGCTGATGGGTGGATGAATCCTGGTCCTATCACTATATAGCTGATTCCTCTGATGGGTGGATGAATCCTGGTCCTATCACTACACAGCTGATTCCTCTGATGGGTGGATGAATCCTGGTCCTATCACTACACAGCTGATTCCTCTGATGGGTGGATGAATCCTGGTCCTATCACTATACAGCTGATTCCTCTGATGGGTGGATGAATCCTGGTCCTATCACTATACAGCTGATTCCTCTGATGGGTGGATCAATCCTGGTCCTATCACTACACTGCTGATTCCTCTGATGGGTGGATGAATCCTGGTCCTATCACTATACAGCTGATTCCTCTGATGGGTGGATGAATCCTGGTCCTATCACTACACAGCTGATTCCTCTAATCAGTGGTTTGATGATGGGTGGATGAATCCTGGTCCTCAACACTGGTCCAGGGCTGTAGCTGGTAGTTTGGTACACTACACTGTAATGGCTGGGCTGTCTGAGAGCAGTTCAGGTAGATGATGACAGGAGACTCTGTGTGTCTGTGTTCTCAGGAGAGGCGCTTCCTGTCTCTAGCCCAGGCCAGGGAGAAAGGACTCCATGTGGATTGGCTTTCTCAGACCAGACCAGGTACGACACTAATTCACTGGGATCAACTGTCCTCCAGGACTTCAGGAAGTCATTTGTCTGCTTGTCGTTGAAAAGATGAGACCTATTTCTGTCTGACCGATGTAGGTCATATTTTGATAGAATATACCCTGACTATGGTCCTCTGACTACTGATCCTCTCTCTCCCATTCTCTCTCTCTCTCTCTCGTTCTCTCTCTCTCATTCTCTCTCCCATTCTCTCATTCTCTCTCTCATTCTCTCATTCTTCTCTCTCTCTCTCTCTCCCGTTCTCTCTCTCGCTCTCTCTCTCTCTCTCTCTCTCTCCCTCCCCTGTCAGTGTGTCCTCAGTTCCTGGGTACCCGTGTGTTTGAGGGGTATGACCTGCGGAGGCTGGTGGACTATATTGACTGGAAGCCTTTCTTTGACGTGTGGCAGCTGAGAGGGAAGTACCCTAACAGAGGGTACCCCAAGATCTTCAAGGACAAAACCGTGGGTACGTAGAGGACATAGAGATGTAATGCTATCGTCATTCTAGTGTTGTGATTGTATTTCTATGGAGAAGGTGCATTCCTGCCATCCCTTCAGACTGTTCAGAAGCTTATGTGGAGGTATAACAGGTGTAATATAATATTGTACCTGTGGTAGATTATAATGTTATAATGAACCTGTACAGGTGAGGAGACTGATAGATTATAATGAACCTGTACAGGTGAGGAGACTGATAGGTTATAATGTTATAATGAACCTGTACAGGTGAGGAGACTGATAGATAATAATGTTATAATGAACCTGTACAGGTGAGGAGACTGATAGGTTATAATGTTATAATGAACCTGTACAGGTGAGGAGACTGATAGATAATAATGTCATAATGAACCTGTACAGTTGAGGAGACTGATAGATAATCCATCTCACAAAGACACTGCGGTTGGAACCAAAATCTCAAATTTGGACTAATCAGACCAAAGGACAGATTTCCACTGGTCTAACGTCCATTGCTCATGTTTCTTGCCCCAAGTATGTCTCTTCTTCTTATTAGTGTCCTTTAGTAGTGGTTTCTTTGCAGCATTTCAACCATGAAGTCCTGATTCACGCAGTCTCCTCTGAACTGTTGATGTGTCTGTTACTTGAACTCTGTCAATCATTTATTTTGGGCTGCAATTTCTGAAGCTGGTAACTCCAATGAACTTATCTTCTGCAGCAGAGGTAACTCTTAGGTTTTCCTTTCCTGTGGCAGTCTTCATGAGAGCCAATTTCATCATAGCACTTGATGGTTTTTTTGACTGCACTTGAAGAAACTTTAAAAGTTATTGAAATGTTCTGGATTGACTGACCTTCATGTCTTAACATAGTGATGGACTGTCATTTCGCTTTGCTTATTTTTTGTAATATATATATATTTTTCTCCCCAATTTCATGGTCTCCAATTGGTAGTTAGTCTTGTCTCATTGCTGCAACTCCCGCACGGACTCGGAAGAGGCAAAGGTTGAGAGCTGTGCGTCCTTCGAAACACAACCCAGCCAAGCTGCACTGCTTCTTGACACAATGTCCACTTAACCTGGAAGCCAGCCACAAAAATGTGTCAGAGGAAACACTGTACACCTGGTGTCCGTGTTAGTGTGTATTGCGCCTGCCACAGGTGTCGCTAGTGCACGATGGGACAAGGACATCCCTACCGGCCAAACCCTCCCCTAACCCGGACGATGCTGGGCCAATTGTGCGCCGTCCCATGGGTCTCCCAGTCATGACTGAGCTTGGACTTGAACCACTTTTTTGCTTACTAAATGATTCCATATGTGTTATTTCATGGTGTTGATGTCTTCGCTATTATTCCACAATGTAGAAAATTGTAAAAATATAGAAAAACCCTGGAATGAGGTTTGTCCAAACTTTTGACTGGTACTGTACGGAGTGCGTACTGGCAACAGAGAAGTTAGGCGCAGGAGAGCAAAGACTGTGTTACAACGGCACAGTTTAATAGTAAAAATCACTGTGAACAAAACGATATATATATATATATATATATATATATATACACACAATGGGACAAAAACACTTCGCACGTGTCAGCGATTAGGTGAATGGATAAGCGGAGTCAGGCGCAGGACACAGGTATGAGTAATCATCTGAATTTACTCCAAATGTAAGCAATGTTCCAACAAGGAAAAATACAAATATCCAGAGCACAAAGAACGAACCCACATGACAATGACAATTACTCACAAAACAGAAAGGGAAGCCAGGGGGTTAAATAAGGAACATTGGTTATAGAATGAAAAGCAGGTGTGTATAATGAAGACAAAACAAAACGAAAATGAAATATGGATTGGTGGTGACTAGAAAGCCAGTGACGCCGAATGCCGCCCGAACAATGAGAGTACCCCCCCTTCAACACCGGCCTCAGGGACGACCCGGAGGGCGAGGCGCAGGGCGATCTGGACCAAGACGGTGGAACTCCTGCAGCATTGAAGGGTCCTCGACCGGAACCCAGCACCTTTCCTCCGGACCGTACCCCTCCCACTCCACGAGATACTGAAGGCCCCTCGCCCGACGCCTCGAATCCAGTATGGAGCGGACGGAGTACGCCGAGGCCCCCTCGATGTCCAGAGGGGGCTGAGGAACCTCCCACACCTCAGACTCCTGGAGCGGGCCAGCCACCACCGGCCTGAGGAGAGACACATGGAACGAGGGGTTAATACGGTAATTGGGTGGAAGTTGTAACTTATAACAAACCTCTTTCACTCTCCTCAGGACTTTAATGAATTAAATGGCCCCACAAACCACGGACCCAGCTTCCAGCAGGGCATGCGGAGGGGCAGGTTTCAGGTCGAGAGCCAGACCCGGTCCCCCGGTGCGAATACCAGGGCCTCACTGCGGTGGCGATCTGCGTTCTCCTTTTGGCTCAGCACGGCCCGCTGAAGGTGAACATGGACAGCCTCCCATGTCTCCTCTGCGTGCTTGCACGTAACGCCTGCTCAATGTCCGTGTCCAGCTCCCACACTACCAGCGCCACCAGGCAGGAGGCGGGGAGTATGGGAGTGGGACCCAGGTGCCATACAGCCGGGACAATGCGTCTGCCTTCACGTTCTGGGAGCCTGGTCTGTAGGAAAGGGTGAACACAAAACGGGTGAAAAATATGGCCCACATTGCCTGTCGAGGGTTCAGTCTCCTTGCTGCCCGGGTGTACTCCAGATTGCGGTGGTCAGTCCAGATGAGAAAAGGGTGCTTAGCTGAGCTTTTTCGAGAAGAAGGCACAGGGGCGGAGCTTCGGAGGCGCAGCCGAGCGCTGAGAGAGCACAGCTCCTATCCCAGCCTCGGACGTGTCCACCTCCACTATGAACGTCAAAGAGGGATCCGGATGGGCCAGCACGGGAGCCGAGTTAAACAGAGCCCTCAGGTGACTAAAAGCACTGTCCGCCTCAGCTGACCGCTGCAAACGCACCGGGCCCCTCTTCAGCAGTGAGGAAATGGGAGCCACTACCTGACCAAAACCCCGGATAAACCTCCGATAGTAGTTGGCAAACCCTAAGAACCGCTGCACCTCCTTTACTGTGGTGGGAGTCGGTCAATTACGCACGGCTGAAATGCGGTCACTCTCCATCTTCACCCCTGAGGTGGAAATGCGATACCCTAGGAAGGAGACAGACTGCTGGAAGAACAGGCATTTCTCAGCCTTGACATACAGGTCATGCTCCAACAGGTGACCAAGCTCCCTGCACTCCAGGGACACACGCTTGGCGCGTGTAGCGGAGTATATCAGAATGTCATCAATATACACCACTACACCCTGCCCGTGCAGGCGCTGAAAATCTCATCTACAAAGGCTTGGAAGAATGATGGCGCATTCATCAACCTGTATGGCATGACAAGGTACTCATAGTGCCCTGAGATGGTACTGAAAGCCGTCTTCCACTCTTCTCCCTCCCGGATACGCACCAGGTTGTAAGTGCTCCTGAGATCTAGTTTGGTGTATAAGCGCACCCCGTGCATTGACTCAATCGCTGTGCATATGAGCGGTAGCGGGTAACTATACCTCACAGTTGTCTGGTTCAGACCCCGATAGTCAATACACGGGCGCAGACCTCCCTCTTTCTTCACAAAAAATAAACTTGAGGAGGCGCATGAAGTGGAGGACCTAATGTACCCCTGACGCAGGGATTCAGAGACATATGTTTCCATAGCCGCTGTCTCTGCCTGTGAGAGGGGATACACGTGACTCCTGGGAAGTGCAGCGTCTACCAGGAGATCTATCGCACAATCGCCCCATCGATGGGGTGTTATTTGAGTCGCCATCTTTTTGGAGAAGGCGAGAGCCAAATCGGCATTTTCAGGGGGAATGTAGCACCGGTGGAAACCCCTAAACACCTACCTGAGCACTCTTGCGACCACCCCGTGAGAGCCCTCTGTTGCCAAGAAACAGTGGGGTCATGACATGCTAACCAGGGTAGGCCTAGCACCACGGGAATCGCAGGAGAGTCAATAAGCAAGAGACTAATTCTCTCCTTGTGACCCCCTGCGTCACCATGCCGAGAGGAGCGGTGGCCTCCCTAATCAACCCTGACCCTAATGGTCGACTATCTAAGGCGTGAACGGGGAAGGGCACGGCCACGGGAACAATAGGGATCCCTAAACTATGAGCGAACAATATATCTATAAAATTCCCAGCCGCGCTTGAATCGACGAGTGCCTTATGCTGGGAATGCGGGGAAAACTCAGGGAAAGTGACATACAAAAACAGAGGGTGCAACATAGGGCTCTGTGTGAGAATGGTGCTGGCTCACCTGGGGTGACGCCAGAGCGCCCTGCCTGCTGCCTCGATACCCAGAGGAACCAACCCAGCACCGACCGGCAGTGTGCCCTCTGCAGCCACAGATGGTGCACGAGCTGGAACCCCCGGCCCGAAGGAGCCAGGTGGACGGTTGCCAGGTATAAGTCCAGTTGTCATAGGAACCCCTGGCTGTTCGCAGCCGTCCCATCATATTCCTGGGGAAGGGAGAGACGAATCCCACTGGGACCAGGAGAAGGAGGGGCGGGGTAGTGGAGACCCCGGTTGTGCTGGTGGAGGCGCTGGGAGTACTCCCTGTCTCTCCCAGCGGTCCATTGTCTGGACAACGCGGTCTATGGCGGTGCCAAGATGTTGGAGCATTCCTGCGTGCTCCCAGACGTGCTCCTCCACCCCTATTCCCGGAGTACCTGCTCCTGCTGACTCCATAAGTTCGGTCCGGAATTCTGTAAGGAGCGCGTACTAGCGGCAGAGAAGTCAGGCGGAGGAGAGCAAAGACTGTGTTACAACGGCACAGTTTAATAGTAAAAATCACAGTGAAGAAGACAATATATATATATATATACACAATGGGACAAAACCGTTGGCATGCCAGACATAACGTGCACAAACACTTACAATAAACAATTCCGGACAAGGACATGGGGGAAACAGAGGGTTAAATACACAACATGTAATTATGGAATTGGAACCAGGTGTGTGGGAAGATAAGACAAAACAAATGAAAGGTGGATCGGTGATGGCTTGAAGGCCGGCGACACCGACTGCCGAACAAGGAGAGGGACCGACTACGGCGGAAGTCATGACAGGTACTGTTTATCTGTTGCTTCTATATTGTTTTTGCAAACAGTTCATTTGTAGAATAAATGTTCTGGCACTTTGGAGAGGTTGAAAAAAAACCACTTGGATATCCCCTGTATGTCCCCCGACACCACCACAATGTTTGAGAGAGGTTGGTATGGTAGAACTTCCATTGTTTCTATACTGAACAAATAGCATTTAGGGAATGCAATATTGTAATAGCACTGGAATTATCTCATTTACAGATATAAGCCACTTTGGAGAGGTTTAGGGACACTTGGACACGTCCCGTGAACACACCTGACACCACTTACTAAAACATCTGCCCATTTCAAGTTGTTATGTCTATCAATCCCCTTTTTTCTGATATTGTTCACATGTTGTGGAAGCCATCTGATGTGTTTCCAGGTCTAGTCATCAATATTCACTTAGAGCTTTTCAGTGACTTTGAAAATAAAAACGAAAACATTATTTTGTGTGTGCTTGATCTTGTGTATTCTGAGCTATGTAACTCCTATCTATCTTCTGATAATTCCTTATTATCTCCCAGATGTAATTACACATGAGTAGCAGTTTCTTTTGGTTATGTCTATTTAGGTAGAAATCTACATTTTCCCAATACATTTAAGAGGTTAACCAAGCCTTGCAGGAGTGTTGAAGACTAGCAGAACCAGTTTTTTATCTCAGCTGGGACTTTGTTCCACTCTACCACTGGTGTATATAAAAACGTGTTCTGGCCAGGACTGCTTTTGAATTGACATGGCACAAAATCTGTGCCACTGCCTATTGTGGCGTAGGAATGAGAGTAACTAACACGGGTCCTTGTGTCTTTGATCTGACCTTCATTGTTTTAAGTTGATTAAATAACTTTCTCTGGCTTTTCCTTGTGCAATAAATTATAGAGTGGTCGCTCATTCCACCAGCCTCGTACGAACCATCCTGATCTCACATTTTGTTTTGCTACACAGATAGCGAAACAGAACGTGAGCTGGCGAGATCAGGATGGTTCGTACGAGGCTATCATACCACAACCCACTTTGAGATATCACAGACCTGTCAGAAAACAGAATTAGATCAGTTTGACTAGAGTGGCAGACACGTGTGGGTTCCTTAATCAGCTGAAACAGATCAAATGAATGACAGAAACTGGTGAATGCTTTGAGCACAGTGTGATCCTTGATAGAAACATCCGTGTTAAAATCACCAGTCATTATAACCTCAGAGCTGTCAACCTGGACATTTGGAACATGTCCTCCAGTAGGTCATAAAAGTTGCGTTGGTCAGGGGCCTATTACAAGATTGGTTTGCTCTTGGGTAGAAGGATGTCCACCCAAACAGCCTCGAGTTCATGTTTAATATCAATTCTCTGGTTAAAACAAATGTCTGCTCTTATGTGCACACAGACTCCTCCCCTGTTGCAATTGTGGTCTTTCCTCAAAACCATGTAGTTTTCAATTTCCAAATCACAAATAAAACAGTCAAGCCATGACTCCGTAAAGCAAATTATCACAGCATTGCTACTGCCAATAAACATACGAATCTCATCAATGTTTGGTAGAAGGCTACGGACATTCAGAGCCATGAAATGTAAACCTTTAGCTGAGCACAAGTCACGGTACGATCCATGTTGTTACTTACTTGCGGTGGTAGATCTCCTCGTATCTTTACCTCTAGAATGGTAGTGTTTAATTTTCTGTCTGAAAGTGTTGGCAGGATGTTATACAAGATCAGCAGCTAGCTGACCAGTCAGAGTCAGCCTGAGAGGTCTTGTATGTGTACCAGAGAAGAAGAAAGATAAAGTGAATGAGAGCTCTAGTGTAACTGTAATATCACTGGTCCCAGATCAACTCACCTGAACCACAGAGCAGCAAAGAGATCATCTCTCCTCTCAGCTGCAGGGATAGCAGTCTGTTCCAGGGCCAGACTTAATTGGCACATAAATTATGTATCAGAGAAAATCGCTTTGTCCCCCTCACCATCCACCAGACCTGTCGCTCAATAGGTGTGTGTGTGTGTCTGTGTGTGTGTGTGTGTGCTTTGCTGTGCATGGATAGACCTTTTTATTAAGTGGCTAGTGCACTCGGCCAGTCCCTGTGGATTCCCTCTGGCTCCGGTCGATACACAGATCTGGCCCTATCTCTCTATTCTACACCTCTATTACCTGGACACGCACACAACAGCCTACTAATAATGCGTTTAGACAACGTTGTGGGGTTGTGTTGGATATGTTTCAGATATTTTTAATTTGTTTAATTGAAAATACACTTTCATGTGTGTTAATGGTGTAACTCATTGGTGGATTGTGTAGTAGGAGACCATTTTCTCCTAAGTCATTCATTTGCAATCAATTGGCTCACTATAAGTAGTTTTGAAAATGTTTGTTTCTGATCAGCTTGAGTGTGTGTTATGCAAGCATCTCTTTAGCCTACATGGTAGAATGCATTAGAGAGAGAGAGAGAGATAATAGACACGGACAGATGGTCATGGTATGGCATTCATGTGTGTGCGTACATGCTTGTGTCTGTGTTTGTGTGTGCGTGTGTGTGTACTTGTCTATAGCCCCGTTTATACCCTGTTCTAACATGCGTCCTTTGTCCTGATCTTGTCCATATTCTGATTGTGCCCACATTTTCAGTCAGGTGTAGACTATTAGAAGATGTATTGTGACCCGACTGTGATCAGATCTTCCTGAACACCTCCAGAGCTAGTCAGGGACCCATTGTGTCTGGATATCTTACAAGGTATAAACAAGGCATATCCATGACTGCGTGTCTGCCACAGTGGAAAAACCCCAGCTCATCTCTCTACACTCCCTCTTCCCTCCTCCTTCTCATCAGTACATCATTTCCCCCAGTACATTCCAGTGTGGATTGGGAGACAGAGCAGAAGAATCCCATTGTTATCCCTCTACTATATTCCTCAATTAACCCAGGAATGTCCCGGCTTTATTTGCCCAGTGCCCAGTTACATCAGGAATGCCTGTCTCTGTCTGGGTCCCAAATGGCACCCTATTCCCTATTGTACTGTATATAATACAGTTATCTGACCGGCCCTGGTCCAAAGTTGTGTATTATATAGGGAATAGGGTGCCATTTGGAACACAAACCTCTGTGTTATGTGTTAGCATGCAAGGCGAGGCTCTAGAGATCCAGTGGGGTAGGGAGAAGCTCATCTGTCTCTCTCACCTACATAGGGCAGCCCGAGCTGGGGGAGTGATGAAGCGGAGCTCCCTGGCCCATCTAAATTAACCTGGTCCATTTTCAGGGTCACTCACACCATCGGCAGCCCTGTCGATAATGCTAATCTAATTAGGTGTGTGTGTCCACCAACAAAATATTTCCTGTTGAATTCCCTGAATGCCAAGGATACCTCACTCTGTTGCACAATTGAGGGTGTGTGTGTGTGTGTGTGTTGATGCACGTGTGTGTATCTTAGGAGACCAATAAGACGAATGCAGCAACAGTACCTCCAATTATGGGTAAATAAACACTAAAACCAACATTTTCTTCTCATTACTTTCAAAGCAGCGACTCTAATGTTTGCTGTACAGGTAAAAACAAGGACTTGCAAACCTCCTTTGGGACCTGTTTTCATGTCCAGGAATGGTTGAACAGCATCTTGTACATTTTCTTGGCAAATACAGGGCATCCAGCCTTTATTGGTCTAAGGTGTTGGATTTAGGCTCTAGTCTCTGTGGAGGCATATGGGTTAGAATCAATGTTCTTGTTTGTTCAAGTCTTCAATGCCTGCGTCTCTTCAGTCACTCTACCATTCTGCAGCATTTCTATATGGGTGGCAGGTAGCCTAGCCAGTAAGAGCATTAGGCCAGTAACCGAAAGGTTGCAGGTTTGAATCCCTTAGCCGACTGGGTGAAAAATCTGCCAATGTGCCCTTGAACAACGTGCTTAACCCTAATTGTTCCTGTAAGTCGCTCTGGATAAGAGTGTCTGCTAAATTACTCCATGTCAATACTAAACTTTAAAACGAATCTAAACTTTGACATAGGATTTTTTATTAATTGAATCTCTAGGCTGTATGCAGTTATTACAGTACAGTATTACAGTAGGTGATATATTCTGACTATAAGCTTTTTTTAAAATGCTCAACTAACCTCTGTATCTCTCCAGCTAGTGTCTGCTAGCATCCCAGAGGTGTACAGTACTAGTGCATTGGCGCATCTCAAACAGCACCCTATTCCCAACATAGGTTTTTGGCTAAAAGTAGTGCACTATGGGCCCTTGGTCAATAGTAGTGCTCTATTTAGGGAATAGGGTGCCATTTGGAATGCATAACGTCTCTCTGTTAAAAGTACATATCTGCTGTAGGAAGGAGCAGGTTATGGAGGAAATTATTATTATTAAACCATTTCCTGTCCTGATGGCCTCCTGCTCTGTCCAGGGACTCCTTAATTAATACCCTCTAACAGACTCATAAACTCCTCAAGGGAGGACCATGTCAACATAGACAGAAACTACCCAGGCCGAGTGACTGTAGGAGGCCGGGGTTGGGATACAGTAGGACTGGTGCTGGTGTGAGGGAGTGGGATAATGTGTATTAGTAATGCTGATGTGAATGATACTGTGATGTGTCTGTATGTTGGTTGTGGGGATTGTTTGAGAGAATGGATGAGTTTGACCGTGTTGGGATGATGCTATTCCTCCAGTGGACAGACAGTGGATACACATGGTACATGTTCATATAGGAATTACTTACATAAAGTCCAACTGACCCAAAAAGTGGACTTTATGAAAGACTTTACTGGGGAAGAAGTAATGTGTTTTCTGATGGCAAAGTCCTTGCTCATGCCACATAAGGGCCCCACCCAGCCCAACCAAAACCCCTCCGAAAGCCTCTTCGATCGCCTTGTCCAGTCCCCACCCTACCTCTGTGATCCCTCCATCCCCACCTTGCCCTGCCTTGCGGCACTCTGCTGAGCCCTGGATGAATGGCCAGGGGAACCAGGGGAAATGAGTTCTGCTGTAATATCCTCCACCCTGGGACCAGACATCTGCTGCCCAGACACAAGCATACAGGGCCAGAGCTGAGCCCCTAGGAATGACGATGGCACACCCCCTTCTCCACACTCATACCTCACCTTTCCTCTCCACCCTCATGCCTCTTCAACTCACCTTTCCTCTACACCCTCATGCCTCTTCACCTCACCTTTCCTCTCCAACCTCATGCCTCTTCAACTCACCTTTCCTCTCCAACCTCATGCCTCTTCAACTCACCTTTCCTCTCCAACCTCATGCCTCTTCAACTCACCTTTCCTCTCCAACCTCATGCCTCTTCAACTCACCTTTTCTCTCCACCCTCATGCCTCTTCGCCTCAACTTTCCTCTCCATCCTCGCCTTTCTTTCACCTCAGTCGTACCCCTCAGTCGTACTGCCTCCACCCTCATGCTACCTCAGTCTCCACTCTTCCCTTACCCCCCTGAACCCTCACCCATGTACCACTCTATCCACATGATCCCCCATTCTCCACTCCTTGTGCCTCTCTGACCATATTCACTACTCACTTGATAGGGAGGTGTGTTGAATGAAAAGCAGGTGCGTGATTGGGCGCAGGGCAGACCTGTTCTCACAGAAGATCCAATAAGATCCTATATAATCCATGTAACACCGAAGTAGGTCCGCCATATCCTGCGCAGGCTGGCGTGTGCATCAGGAATATGCTCCCACTGCCAGGGGAAACAGCTGTCATGCACCTTTAGGGCTCATAGGCTTTAAAGAGAAGTCTTCCCCCCCCATGTGCATGTCTGCTCCCTCTCATAAACAACCATGGAGGACAGACACACTGCTCCTCCTCTGACGTCTCTGACAGGCTTCTAATTGGTTTCTGTGTGTCTGAAGTTTGTCCGTTTCTGGAAGACTGAGACGGATCCACACCAGAGCTCAGAGAGAAAAGGCTTGAGGTCTTTTAGTTTGTCTCTGAGATGTCCTCCTTTGCCCTTTCTGTCTCTTTGTACTACTCTCCCATATGGTCCAGTTCTTCAGACCCACGTTCCACAATGGTCAGAGTTAGCTACTCCATCCAGACCAAACACAGAGATCCAGGTCAAACACATTCCCTCTCTACCAGATTATGTTTACAAAACCCGTAATCTGTGTGATTGAAGGATTAAGGCAGGAGATCCATAATCTGTGATCCATAATCTGGGTGTAATGCATCTAAGGCTGACTGAACACACGTCCTTATCTATCTCTGGGGTGGGTACTGTAGGTGGGGGTGGTTGGCTAACTCTGGGGTACTGTAGGTGGGGGTGGATGGCTAACTCTGGGGTACTATAGGTGGGGGTGGTTGGCTAGCTCTAGGGTACTGTAGCTGGGAGTGGTTGGCTAGGTCTGGGGTACTGTAGGTGGGGGTGGTTGGCTAGCTCTGGGGCACTGTAGGTGGGGGTGGTTGGCTAGCTCTGGGGCACTGTAGGTGGGGGTGGTTGGCTATCTCTGGGGCACAGTAGGTGGGGGTGGTTGGCTAGCTCTTGGGCACAGTAGGTGGGGGTGGTTGGCTAGCTCTGGGGTACTGTAGTTGGGGGTGGTAGGCTAGCTCTGGGGCTGGGTGGGGTCGGGGTGGGTGAGGTTGTCTCCAGTCTTCAGGGATGATCATACAAAGAGCCCGCACATACACATGGGACCTGCAATGGCATCTAGACACCATTACAGATATGAATAACTCTGTGTCTGTGTCCCTTGTGACCCCATCCTCACACTTCTTTGTAGCTGACGCTCCTGCGTCACGCTCGACCGAACCGCCAGTTGTTTCCATGATAAGACATGAGGATATATCAATCTGTTCTTCACGCCACCATCCCTCATACTGTCTGAATAAGAGAAACACACACAGTGCTAGCAGCAGGGTGGTTGAATTGAATACTGTCAGTGATGTACAATATCTAGTTATCAATCTGCTATCCAATCATCTTCTCCATCCATAACAGTATAGTCTAAAACAGCCATAACAGTATAGTCTAAAACAGCCATAACAGTATAGTCTAACACAGCCATAACAGTATAGTCTAATACAGCCATAACAGTATAGTCTAAAACAGCCACAACAGTATAGTCTAATACAGCCACAACAGTATAGTCTAAAACAGCCACAACAGTATAGTCTAAAACAGCCACAACAGTATAGTCTAATACAGCCATAACAGTATAGTCTAAAACAGCCATAACAGTATAGTCTAAAACAGCCATAACAGTATAGTCTAATACAGCCACAACAGTATAGTCTAACACAGCCACAACAGTATAGTCTAATACAGCCATAACAGTATAGTCTAAAACAGCCATAACAGTATAGTCTAATACAGCCATAACAGTATAGTCTAATACAGCCATAACAGTATATTCTAATACAGCCACAACAGTATAGTCTAATACAGCCACAACAGTATAGTCTAATACAGCCATAACAGTATAGTCTAATACAGCCATAACAGTATAGTCTAATACAGCCATAACAGTATATTCTAATACAGCCACAACAGTATAGTCTAATACAGCCACAACAGTATAGTCTAATACAGCCACAACAGTATAGTCTAATACAGCCATAACAGTATAGTCTAATACAGCCATAACAGTATATTCTAATACAATACAGCCACAACAGTATAGTCTAATACAGCCACAACAGTATAGTCTAATACAGCCATAACAGTATAGTCTAATACAGCCATAACAGTATAGTCTAATACAGCCACAACAGTATAGTCTAATACAGCCATAACAGTATAGTCTAATACAGCCATAACAGTATAGTCTAATACAGCCACAACAGTATAGTCTAAAACAGCCATAACAGTATAGTCTAAAACAGCCATAACAGTATAGTCTAATACAGCCACAACAGTATAGTCTAATACAGCCACAACAGTATAGTCTAATACAGCCATAACAGTATAGTCTAATACAGCCATAACAGTATAGTCTAATACAGCCATAACAGTATAGTCTAATACAGCCACAACAGTATAGTCTAATACAGCCATAACAGTATAGTCTAAAACAGCCACAACAGTATAGTCTAATACAGCCACAACAGTATAGTCTAATACAGCCATAACAGTATAGTCTAATACAGCCACAACAGTATAGTCTAAAACAGCCACAACAGTATAGTCTAATACAGCCATAACAGTATAGTCTAATACAGCCATAACAGTATAGTCTAAAACAGCCATAACAGTATAGTCTAATACAGCCATAACAGTATAGTCTAATACAGCCACAACAGTATAGTCTAATACAGCCATAACAGTATTGTCTAATACAGCCACAACAGTATAGTCTAATACAGCCACAACAGTATAGTCTAATACAGCCATAACAGTATAGTCTAATACAGCCATAACAGTATAGTCTAAAACAGCCATAACAGTATATTCTAATACAGCCACAACAGTATAGTCTAATACAGCCACAACAGTATAGTCTAATACAGCCATAACAGTATAGTCTAATACAGCCATAACAGTATAGTCTAATACAGCCACAACAGTATAGTCTAATACAGCCATAACAGTATAGTCTAATACAGCCATAACAGTATAGTCTAATACAGCCATAACAGTATAGTCTAAAACAGCCATAACAGTATATTCTAATACAGCCACAACAGTATAGTCTAATACAGCCACAACAGTATAGTCTAATACAGCCATAACAGTATAGTCTAATACAGCCATAACAGTATAGTCTAATACAGCCATAACAGTATATTCTAATACAGCCACAACAGTATAGTCTAATACAGCCACAACAGTATAGTCTAATACAGCCATAACAGTATAGTCTAATACAGCCATAACAGTATAGTCTAATACAGCCACAACAGTATAGTCTAATACAGCCATAACAGTATAGTCTAATACAGCCATAACAGTATAGTCTAATACAGCCATAACAGTATAGTCTAAAACAGCCATAACAGTATATTCTAATACAGCCACAACAGTATAGTCTAATACAGCCACAACAGTATAGTCTAATACAGCCACAACAGTATAGTCTAATACAGCCATAACAGTATAGTCTAATACAGCCATACATTAAATGGACTCCTATATACAATATGTCTATCCATCTTGCTATCTGTTCATCCATTCATCCCTCCATTCATATACAGTATAGTGTAATAGATCATGCTATTTATAAATACCCGGCAGACAGACAGACATTGCATCGTTCCATCTATCTGTGTATTGATATTTCTATAGGTCTACTACTATCTGTCCTGTGCTGGTTTAGGATTAGGGTTCATCTGTAGTTGAGGTTGACAGTGCAGAACGGTCATTATCTACACTGTCAAGCAGACAGACAGAGACAACCTAACAGCAGCTGACCTGGGGGATTCTGAGGCTGCCACACACACACACACAGAGTCTTGTACAGCTAACCTTGTGGGGGGACACAATTCAGTCCCATTTATAATCCTATTTCCCCTAACCTGTACTGTTACCCTTAGCCTTCACCCAAACCTTAACCCCAAAAAACCTAACCTTAAACCTAACCCTAACCCATATCGTAATTCTAATTCTAACCTTAACCCTAAACCCCGTAGAAATAGCATTTGACCTCGTGGGGACTAACAAAATGTCCCCAGTTGGTTCAATTTTTGTTTGTTTACTGTTCTTGCTGGGACTTCTGGTCCCCAGAAGAATAGTGAACACGTCCACACATACACATACATACACACTGAGGGTTGCACACATTCATTCACACACACACACACCGAGTCTCTCACAGTCCTGCCACACACACACACACACACACACACACACACACACACACACACACACACACACACACACACACACACACACACACACACCCAGTCTCTCACAGTCCTGCCACACACACACACACACACCCAGTCTCTCACAGTCCTACCACACACACACACACACACACACACACACACACACACACACACACACACACACCCAGTCTCTCACAGTCCTGCCACACACACACACTGAGTTCTGCCACAATTCCTGACAGATGGTGTTTGCTAGAACAGGAGAATTTAACTTTCACGGCTGCACGCATCACTTTTTCTCACATGCCCCCTCTGCCCTGATCAAAGGAAGCAGTTTATTCATGCATTTCCTTCTCTGCCGACACACAGATGGATAACCGGACTTCTCCTCTCTCATCCTTCTCCTCCTCATTCTTTTGATGACTTCTCCTGAAGTCATAGAAATGATGACTTCTAGTCACAGAAACTCTACTGCACGACAAACAAATAACACAGCTTTCAACAGCCATAGAAACAAGGCAATCAAAGTTTGTATCGCCTACATTCCAACTCTACCTTCCCCGAAGGTATTCCAGTCTGCATTTCATTAGAACAATTTCAAGATGTATTGCTCTCGCAAAAGTATTACATGTCCAGGAAAGGCTGTCTTTGAAGGTTTCCACAGAAACAACAAAAAACCTCATCTCTGCTTCTCTAATCCTCAAGAAAGACAGAGGCACACAGAAATATTGGAAGAGATTGGTCTTGGGGTAGGCATAGAGCGCTAGCACACACACACACACACACACACACACACACACACACACACACACACACACACACACACACATAGAAAAAGGAGAGTGCCTTTCTGTTCTCTCTGTTCCTGGTGGATACATTAGGCCTAATGTGACACTGAGGGTCCTTCAGAGGCTAACAGGCTAATTAGCTAGCCAAATGAATAGCCCCTTCAGAGGACTAGCCATACAGCAGTCCCTCCCTGGTTATTAGAGTTAATAACCGATACGCTGCACGCCACGTAATGGGACGGACACGCTAGCCTTGTTCGCCCCCGAGGGTAAGGGAGAGAGGGCTCATTAAAGAATTACTGATCTGTTTTGCTGTGTGTCATTGTGTCGTCATGGCTATTATTGGTTGAGGTCCATGCAAACAGTGAGAGAGAGCGAGACTCACACACACAAAACATGTGACTTAGCTTGGTTGTTGTCCATGCAAAAACAGTAACACACAGACACACAGATCAAATCATACGTGACCTAGGCCTGGTTGCAGTGGCATATACTGTACATTCTATAGCCTGAAGAAGGGCCTAATCAATGATGACATCATCATAATAGGCTATATTACACAATAAATCGTCCGATAACAATACAATATGCAAATTGAACCTGCCTTTCTTGCAGAATCAACATTGCTATTCTTGCAATGGAACCAGTTTAATATGTACACTCAGTGTAACTCCCATGTCAAACAGATTATCAAAGTAAATGATCTTCACAGCACTTTCCCTCTCCTTTGGGAAGAATGGAATGATTACGTTTGGCATCTTCTATATGGTCTGCAATGCGTTCTGCCATGACAGCCCAATGTATCATTGCCATTATTTCTCTCCGATGTGACATGGGTAATGTAGTGATCATGAGAATAGCATCGGGCCATTATAGATGCTGTGTGACTCACAATGCCACTACTGATCTAGTTCATGAAATGAACTGCATCAACTAATCGACCACACACACACACACAGACACACACACACATGCCCAGGGCCATACATACAGTAACTAGGTCCCCGAGTGTTTCCTGGTCAGGTTATATGGTCAGGAAAAACTCCTGGTCCTATGATTTTGATTGGATATGCCCCATGGCTGTTCATCAGAAAACTCTGAGAAGCATTCTACATACATTGTGTTTCATGCATTTGAATCAAGCCTAGTTAGCTATACTGTGAGTACTGTGTGTGTCTGTGTGTGTGGTATAGTACAGTGGTACAGTATATAGTATGCTGTAACCCAGGGACTGGTTCTGATGAGCAGATGGAATATAGAATATGATCCGACCCCTTCAGTCACTGTTCCTTTTGCAATGAGACTAAGAACCTGACGCTGCAATAACTGAGGAGCGAAAGGAGAGAGGAGGAGTGAAAGGAGAGAGGAGGAGAGAGGAAGGAGAGAGGCAGGAGAGAGGGAGGAGAGAGGCAGAACAGAGGGAGGAGAGAGGCAGTACAGAGGGAGGAGAGAGGCAGGACAGAGGAAGGAGAGAGGCAGGACAGAGGAAGGAGAGAGGGAGGAGAGAGGCAGGACAGAGGAAGAAGAGAGGCAGGAGAGAGGGAGGAGAGAGGCAGGAGAGAGGAAGGAGAGATGCAGGAGAGAGGCAGGAGAGAGGGAGGAGAGAGGAAGGAGAGAGGCAGGAGAGAGGCAGGAGACAGGCAGGAGAGAGGCAGGAGAGGGGGAGGAGAGGGGGAGGAGAGAGGCAGGAGAGATGGAGGAGAGAGGGAGGAGAGAGGCAGAACAGAGGGAGGAGAGAGGCAGTACAGAGGGAGGAGAGAGGCAGGACAGAGGAAGGAGAGAGGCAGGACAGAGGAAGGAGAGAGGGAGGAGAGAGGCAGGACAGAGGCAGGAGAGAGGCAGGAGAGAGGCAGGAGAGGGGCAGGAGAGGGGCAGGAGAGGGGCAGGAGAGATGCAGGAGAGAGGCAGGAGAGATGAAGGAGAGAGGCAGGAGACAGGCAGGAGAGAGGCAGGAGAGGGGGAGGAGAGAGGCAGGAGAGATGCAGGAGAGAGGCAGGAGAGAGGGAGGAGAGAGGCAGGAGAGAGGAAGGAGTGATGGAGGAGAGCGGGAGGAGAGAGGAAGGAGCGATGGAGGAGAGAGGGAGGAGAGAGGAAGGAGCAATGGAGGAGAGAGGGAGGAGAGAGAAAGGAGCGATGGAGGAGAGAAAGGGTAAAAGGAGAGAAGAGAAAAATGAGAAAGAGAGGAGTGTGGAGATGGATGAGAGAAAGAGAGGAGAGAGGAGGAGAGTAGTAGAGAAGAGGGTAGAGCTGAGTAGATTAGTAGAGAGAGGAGCAGAGGCTGAGTGGGGGAAGAGAGGAGTCCTTATCTTTCTCTTTCTAGCCTACATCTCTTCTCCTTCTTTCTCCTCCATCTGTTGCCTGAATTACTGTAATATCTGTATTACTGTAATATCTGTATTACTGTAGTACAGCTGTATGTAGTATTATCATTTCCCAGTATTATCCCTAATGTGATATGCAGAGCAGTGTGTGTGTGTTTGTGAGAGCCTTTGCATGTATGTATGTGAATGCATACGTCCATCCGTGTGTGTGTGTGCATTCATCCTTGAAACCCCTGCACCTATATATATATATATATATGTATGTATGTATGTATGTATGTACGTACGTACGTACGTACGTATGTATGTATGTATGTATGTATGTATGTATGTATGTATGTATGTATGTATGTATGTATGTATGTATGTATGTATGTATGTATGTATGTATGTATGTATGTATGTATGTATGTATGTATGTGTGTGTGTGTGTGTGTGTGTGTGTGTGTGTGTGTGTGTGTGTAATCCTTAGATAGTATTACCCTATCTGCTATGAAATCACAGGGCTCAGGGTTCACTAGATGTTAATTAGGCCTGTAATGAAGTCCGTAGTGTACAGCAGCAGGGGAGGGTCAGGAACTACCAGCACTCTGCCATCCCAAACAACACACACACACAGATGGACACACACACACACACAGACACTTCTCGATGGCTGCAGCACTCTGCTACCCCAAACAACACACTGCAGAACACAGAGCCAACACAGAGAGAAAACTGCCCAGGAAATCAACCTGACACATCACATAAGGGCTGAAGTACTGGTAGAGGAAGAGACAAAACAACTGTCTTCTTACACAAGCTTTATCAATGTGCAATCTGTTGAACAGAACATTCATGCAACTTGGGAAAAATGCTTATTTTTGCCTTATAGATTGTGAAGCAGCGCTTGAGTTGTGATATGAGTGCCCCTGTCTGTGCAGTTAGCCCACAGCAAGGCAGGCAGGTGTAGCCACCGAGGTGTGTGTGCCTCTCTGTGTGTGTGATAGTTTGCCCCGACAAGGCCAGAGGATGCATGTAACAGGGAATGTAATAGCTATTGATTGGTGTATTAGCAGCGTGGTGCTGTGGAAGGCTTTCTGCTGCCAGGGACAAAACTGGATCAGTTTCTCACCTCTCTGACAGCACACTGAGCCACACACACACACATGCCTCACAGTAGACTGCATGGCATCCCAAAACGGTGTGTGTGTGCCTCTGTGTGCTCCTATGCCCTTGTTTGTGTGTGTGTGTGCCTCTGTGTGTGTGTGTGTGTGTGTGTGTGTGTGTGTGTGTGTGTGTGTGTGTGTGTGTGTGTGTGTGTGTGTGTGTGTGTGTGTGTGTGTGTGTGTGTGTGTGTGTGTGTGTGTGTGTGTGTGTGTGTGTGTGTGTGCTTGCATGTGATTGTTAGGGTTTCCGTTAGGAAAATGTGGCCCCAGACAACGCGACCCGGAAGATTTACATTTACTGGCCATTTGAGAAATTTACCAGACCGACCAACGGTGGTCAGAATGACATAAATCAAATTTAGATTAACAGAACATGAAACTCATGTAATGATACAGCCAATCAAATGTTTTCAAACATTTGCCAAAATGTAATTCGCGGGGAAACACCATTCTAAACAGTGCACCTGGAAAACACCATTCTAAACAGTGCACCTGGAAACCACCATTCTAAACAGTGCACCTGGAAACCACCATTCTAAACAGTGCACCTGGAAACCACCATTCTAAACAGTGCACCTGGAAACCACCATTCTAAACCACCTGGAAACCACCATTCTAAGTGCACCTGGAAACCACCATTCTAAACAGTGCACCTGGAAACCACCATTCTAAACAGTGCACCTGGAAACCACCATTCTAAACAGTGCACCTGGAAACCACCATTCTAAACAGTGCACCTGGAAACCACCATTCTAAACAGTGCACCTGGAAACCACCATTCTAAACAGTGCACCTGGAAACCACCATTCTAAACAGTGCACCTGGAAACCACCATTCTAAACAGTGCACCTGGAAACCACCATTCTAAACAGTGCACCTGGAAAACACCATTCTAAACAGTGCACCTGGAAAACACCATTCTAAATGCGTGGGAACGGTTCCATACGTGACAGAGATGAAAACCTAGAAATTTAGAAAGAGGGGGAATCTAACAGCAACTAGGATGAGTTGCTAATATGACTAGGATAGTGCCTTTGGCTTCTGGACAACGAAAGAAAGTTGATGTCAAACCAATAGAACAGGAGAAATGGCATAGCGGTGGGTCCAATAGGGAAGCAATTGGAAATACATTTTCCAATTCTATATAAAATCATTCAAAGTACTTGGCCAGAAAGCATAACTTAGCCACAGAGGAATCGAGGATCATTAGCTTCTATAAAATTCATAGCTGTGGATTGTTTCAAATCACAAGCTCGTACACTCTAAAAATGAGGGCTAAGATCCTCAAATATCTTTGAAGAACCTTAGTGTTCTTGGCACTGAACATTGCCCCCCAAAAGGTCTTCCAAGAACCTCATAGGAGGTGGGGTTCATCGAGGAACCTCCTTAATTGGTGGTGGTTCTTTCTAACTGCCCAAGTGAAACATTTGAATTTGAAAGGACAGCAGGTGCAGGCACTTAACTGAAAAATGTAAATATCTACTCAATTTAAGGTAAGGTTTGTCCCTTGTTATGCTCTAAATTGATATTGTTTTATGATGATACCATCTCTTTTCATATTTGTGCAAAACTTTCTAAAACTGAAAATGGACACAATTCAATGGATATTAATCAACAAAGAGGTAAGAATATGTAGGCTGTAAGAATATGTAGGCTGTAAGAATATGTAGGCTGTAAGAATATGTAGGCTGTAAGAATATGTAGGCTGTAAGAATATGTAGGCTGTAAGAATATGTAGGCTGTAAGAATATGTAGGCTGTAAGAATATGTAGGCTGTAAGAATATGTAGGCTGTAAGAATATGTAGGCTGTAAGAATATGTAGGCTGTAAGAATATGTAGGCTGTAAGAATATGTTGAAGGCTGGCTGCATGGTGTGCAGATGACTGAACTGATCACTTCTGTGTCTGCAGGTATACAGACGAGGAGGCATGCAAAGTTATGTCAATTGGTATTGGTATGTTATGCAGATCACATGTACCATCCTCTTCCCTTACCTCTTCAATGAAAATATGAAAAGATAGATGGTATCATCATAAAACAATATAAACTTAGATCATATAAGGGACAAACCTTATCTTAAATTGAGTAGATCTTTAAATTTTTCAGTTAAGTACCTGCACCAGCTGTGCTTTCAAATTCAAATCCAAATGTTTCAGTTGGGCAGTTAGGTTCATGCAAGAACCACCACCAATTAAGGAGGTTCCTCGACGAACCCCACCTCAAAGATATTTGAGGATCTTAGAAGAACCCTTGTTAGAAGTACTTGGCCTGCTACTCGGAAATGTAGGAAGGTGTTTTCTATCTTTACATCCATCGCGAATGATAACATATTACAACTTTAGTTCCTCACAGTAAGCTACAGTATTTAAAACGTCTTTTCAACACTCGGCCCCTCGATAACCACCAATCCTTGGTGTGAAAGAGCAATGGAAGTTGTAGGCTTACTGCTGCATTGGCCTATAGGCTATGAGTTCCATGCGCTAATTTCTTTAGCCGCCAATGGATCACGGTGTATCAATGTGTCCATGTGGCGCATTTAAATTGAAATTAAGATTTTTATGATTAATCACGTGAAAATGATTTTGAGAAACTAAACCGTTATTATTGAAATGAAACTCTTCCATGAAAATGTGCATATGAAAGGGTTGACTTGCCTGCAGAACGGTAGAAATGATTGGATAAATTGTAAGCTTCCCCAAACTTGACACTTTTGTGCTGCCTATGAAGTCTTTATAATAAAATAATTGCCTCCACGTTTCCATGGTCGGATTTGACCTATAGGCTACTTTGAAGCAAGGTTTCAACCAATTAAGTATGTTTTCAAAATGCATCAAGCCCCTGGCTCACTTTGTAAAGTGGTGGGTGATGCGCTGACAGCCTGTTGCCTCCACTTGAATTGTGAATGGGAGGTGCACTTCAGTTACCAGTTGAGAAAATACACACAGGCCAATTTAATTCCATTGAATTATGCAAATTAACCTATAGACTGATAAGCATGACCGTCAAATGTATTCTCATCGATTTGGTATTTCCATCAATTATTTAACAATGAAATAGTTTTTCTCCTGGTCATTTTGGCATCAACAGGCATAATTGCCTGCTTACAGAAACCCTGGTGTGTGTGAAGCCTGTGTTTGTGTGTGTCTGTAAGCATACACAACACATAATCAGTGTGTGAATTGGTGTTGTGCGCTTAATGGTGCACACCTTAGTATATGTAATGCGCCAGAGTGTGTGTGTGTGCGCGTGCTCTCTGACTATGTGTGTCTAAGTAAACATATGGAGGTGTGCTGGCTGAGCTGAGCAGAAAGCGCTGATTCAGCACAGCTCCTCCGTCTTGCAGCAGCAGCCCCGCGGGTGGTGTTCACAGAGACACTCTCATCATGGAGATTGTCAACCACTGTTTGCCTGCCTGCCTCCACATCTTCCTAGATGAACCTGCGCTTATTTCCTTAAAGCCCTTTTATCTCTGGCCTGCCTTGTAGCAATCCTTAATCCTGCACCATCATTACACCTGCTGCTGATGCAGTGTGTGTTTGTGTGTGTGTGTGTGTGTGTGTGTGTGTGTGTGTGTGTGTGTGTGTGTGTGTGTGTGTGTGTGTGTGTGTGTGTGTGTGTGTGTGTGCGCTGAGACTCCTCTACGCAGCCTGGGGATAACACACTGTGTTTATATCATCCAGTGTTTTTCTGCCAGTGTGTCTGTCAGCACGTCTGTAGAAGCAGCGACGTGATAATTCTAGTTTATTATGAAACAGGGAGGGCTGGGAACGATCAAACATCTCCCTGAACTACAATACAGTACTGTCATCCTCTAGGACTGGAACTACAGTACTGTCATCCTCTAGGACTGGAACTACAGCACTGTCATCTTCCAGGACTGGAACTACAATACTGTCATCTTCTAGGACTGGAACTACAGTACTGTCATCTTCAAGGACTGGAACTACACTACTGTCATCTTCCAGGACTGGAACTACAATACTGTCATCTTCTAGGACTGGAAATACAGTACTGTCATCTTCTAGGACTGGAACTACAGTACTCTCATCTTCTAGGACTGGAACTACAGTACAATACTGTCATCTTCCAGGACTGGAACTACAGTCCTGTCATCTTCTAGGACTGGAACTACAATACTGTCATCCTCTAGGACTGGCACTACAGTACAGTACTGTCATCCTCTAGGTCTAGAATTACAGTACTGTACTGTCATCCTCTAGGACTGGAACTACAGTACTGTCATCCTCTAGGACTGGAACTACAGTACTGTCATCCTCTAGGACTGGAACTACAGTACTGTCATCCTCTAGGACTGGCAGTACAGTACTGTCATCCTCTAGGACTAGAACTACAGTACAGTACTGTCATCCTCTAGGACTGGCACTACAGTACACTACTGTCATCCTCTAGGACTGGAACTACAATACTGTCATCCTCTACGACTGGAACTACAATACTGTCATCCTCTAGGACTGGCACTACAGTACAGTACTGTCATCCTCTAGGACTGGAACTACAGTACAGTACTGTCATCCTCTAGGACTGGAACTACAGTACAGTACTGTTACCCTCTAGGACTGGAACTACAGTACTGTCATCCTCTAGGACTGGCAGTACAGTACACTACTGTCATCCTCTAGGACTGGCACTACAGTACAGTACTGTCATCCTCTAGGACTGGAACTACAATACTGTAATCCTCTAGGACTGGCACTACAGTACACTACTGTCATCCTCTAGGACTGGAAATACAGTACAGTACTGTCATCTTCCAGGACTGGAACTACAATACTGTCATCCTCTATGACTGGAACTACAGTACTGTCATCCTCTATGCCTGGAACTACAATACTGTCATCCTCTAGGACTGGCACTACAGTACAGTACTGTCATCCTCTAGGACTGGAACTACAATACTGTCATCCTCTAGGACTGGAACTACAGTACAGTACTGTCATCCTCTAGGACTGTCACTACAGTACACTACTGTCATCCTCTAGGACTGGAACTACAGTACAGTACTGTTATCCTCTAGGACTGGAACTACAATACTGTCATCCTCTAGAACTGGCACTACAGTACAGTACTGTCATCCTCTAGGACTAGAACTACAGTACTGTCATCCGCTAGGACTGGAACTACAGTACAGTACTGTCATCCTCTAGGACTGGCAGTACAGTACACTACTGTCATCCTCTAGAACTGGCACTACAGTACACTACTGTCATCCTCTAGGACTGGAACTACAATACTGTCATCCTCTAGGACTGGAACTACAATACTGTCATCCTCTAGGACTGGAACTACAGTACTGTCATCCTCTAGGACTAGAACTACAGTACTGTCATCCTCTAGGACTGGCACTACAGTACACTACTGTCATCCTCTAGGACTGGAACTACAGTACTGTCATCTTCCAGGACTGGAACTACAGTACAGTACTGTCATCCTCTAGGACTGGAACTACAGTACTGTCATCCTCTAGGACTGGAACTACAGTACTGTCATCCTCTAGGACTGGAACTACAGCACTGTCATCTTCTAGGACTGGAACTACAGTACTGTCATCTTCTAGGACTGGAACTACAGTACTGTCATCTTCTAGGACTGGAACTACAGTACTGTCATCTTCTAGGACTGGAACTACAGTACTGTCATCCTCTAGGACTGGAACTACAGTACTGTACTGTCATCCTCTAGGATTGAAACTACAGTACAGTACTGTCATCCTCTAGGACTGAAACTACAGTACAGTACTGTCATCCTCTAGGACTGAAACTACAGTACTGTCATCCTCTAGGTCTGGCAGTACAGTACTGTCATCTTTTAGGACTGGAACTACAGTACTGTCATCCTCTAGAACTGGCACTATAGTAGAGTACTGTCATCCTCTAGGACTAGAACTACAGTACTGTCATCCGCTAGGACTGGAACTACAGTACAGTACTGTCATCCTCTAGGACTGGCAGTACAGTACACTACTGTCATCCTCTAGGACTGGCACTACAGTACACTACTGTCATCCTCTAGGACTGGAACTACAATACTGTCATCCTCTAGGACTGGAACTACAGTACTGTCATCTTCTAGGACTGGAACTACAGTACTGTCATCTTCTAGGACTGGAACTACAGTACTGTCATCTTCTAGGACTGGAACTACAGTACTGTCATCCTCTAGGATTGAAACTACAGTACAGTACTGTCATCCTCTAGGACTGAAACTACAGTACTGTCATCCTCTAGGTCTGGCAGTACAGTACTGTCATCTTTTAGGACTGGAACTACAGTACTGTCATCCTCTAGGACTGGAACTACAGTACTGTACTGTCATCCTCTAGGACTGGAACTACAGTACTGTACTGTCATCCTCTAGGACTGGAACTACAGTACTGTCATCCTCTAGGACTGGAACTACAGTACTGTACTGTCATCCTCTAGGTCTGGAACTACAGTACTGTACTGTCATCCTCTAGGTCTAGAATTACAGTACTGTACTGTCATCCTCTAGGTCTAGAATTACAGTACTGTACTGTCATCCTCTAGGTCTAGAATTACAGTACTGTACTGTCATCCTCTAGGTCTGGAACTACAGTACTGTGCGACTGTCCTGGGAGGATGACAGATCTCCTGGGACTACCACACCATCTCTGGACAGATGACACCACAGCCTCTCTTTCTCTTTTCCCCCCAATAGCATGTATACCTAGAATGATACTGTATATCCCTTCACAGCGTTCTAAGGATTCTAATCTGATACAACGTAGCACAAAAGCACTGTTAACCATCTGCTTCCAACAGATATGTTTACTTGTATTGTCATGCATTGATGTTATAATGTTGATATTATGACGGTAATGCATTGATATTATATTATGGCCTTGCATTTTAAAGATTATTAAAATAGAAAACTCATGCTTTTTTGTTTTGTATTATCTTTTACCAGATCTAATGTGTTATATTCTCCTACATTAAGTTCACATTTCCACAAACTTCAAAGTGTTTCCTTTCAAATGGTATCAAAAATATACATATCCTTGCTTCAAGTCCTGAGCTACAGGCAGTTAGATTATGTCATTTTAAGAGACATTTTTTAAAAAGGGTCTGATCGCAACACTTTTAACTTCTTATTGCTGGGGGCAGTATTGAGTAGCTTGGATTAATAAGGTGCCCAGAGTAAACTGCCTGCTACTCAGGCCCAGTTGCTAATATATGCATATCATTAGTATATTTCGATAGAAAACACTCTGAAGTTTCTAAAACTGTTTGAATGATGTCTGTGAGTATAACAGAACTCATATGGCAGGCAAAAACTGAGAAAAAATCCAACCAGGAAGTGGGAAATCGTTTTTCACATCATTGCCTAACGAATATACAGTCTATGGGGTCATATTGCACTTCCTAGGGCTTCCACTAGATGTCAACAGTCTTTAGAACCTTGTTTAATGCTTCTACTGTGAAGGAGGGGGGAATGGGAGCTGAATGAGTCAGAGGTCTGCCAGAGGGGCATGAGCTGATCATGCGCGCTCATGTAAGAGTTAGCTTGCGTTCCATTGCATTTCTACAGACAAAGGAATTCTCCGGTTGGAACATTATTGAAGATTTATGATAAAAACATCCTAACGATTGATTCTGTACTTCGTTTGACATGTTTCTATGAACTGTAATATGACTTTTCTTCTGAACTTTCGTCTGGACTTGCCTGCGCGTCGTGAGTTTGGATCGTGTAAGCAAATGCGCAAACAAAAAGGAGGTATTTGGACATAAATTATGGACTTTATCGAACAAATCAAACATTTATTGTAGAACTGGGATTCCTGGGAGTGCATTCTGATGAAGATCGTCAAAGGTAAGCGAATATTTATAATGCTATTTCTGACTTTGTTGACTCCACAACATGGCGGATATCTGTATGGCTTGTTTTGTTGTCTGAGCGCTATACTCAGATTATTGCATGCTGTGCTTTTTTGGTAAAGCTTTTCTGAAATCTGACACAGCAGTTGCATAAAGGAGAAGTTTATCTAAAGTTCCAGGCATAACAGTTGTATCTTTTATCAATGTTTATTATGACTATTTCTGTAAATTGATGTGGCTCTCTGCAAAATCACCAGATGTTTTGGAAGCAAAACATTACAGAACGTAACGCGCCAAAGTAAACTGAGAGTTTTGGATACAAATATGAACTTTATCAAACAAAACGTACATGTATTGTGTTACATGAAGTCCTATGAGTGTCACCTGATGAAGATCATCAAAGGTTAGTGATTAATTTGATCTCTATTTCTGCTTTTTGTAACTCCTCTATTTGGCTGGAAAAATGGCTGTGTTTTTCTGTGACTAGGTTCAGACCTAACATAATCATATGGTGTGCTTTCGTCGTAAAGCCTTTTTGAAATCGGACACTGTGGTGGGATTAACAACAAGTTTATCTTTAAAATGGTGTAAAATACTTCTATGTTTGAGGAATTTTAATTATGAGATTTCTGTTGTTTTGAATTTGGCGCCCTGCACTTTCACTGGCTGTTGTCAAATCGATCCTGTTAATGGGATTTCAGACGTAAGAAGTTATTAAGCTGATGTATAACACTTGTATCTTTTATCTATGTTTATTATGAGAATTTCTCAGTTTTTGAGTTTCACACTTTTTGAGTTTCACAATTTCACTGGATGTTTACTGAAACAGTGGATTACTGAACATAACGCACAAACAAAAACTGAGGTTTTTGGATATTAAGAGGGACTTTATCGAACAAAGCAAACATTTATTGGGTAATTGTGAGTCCGATTAGGAATTTAGGGAATGCTGTATATGACCAAGGAGGCCTGTAAAAGGTTCCTGACTTAGAGCCTCAAAAGACGAAAAACATTTTTTTTCATAAATTTACATTTGCTATCAAATAAACGTGTAACACCTCTGCATTTGCAGGATGCGCAGGTGATATGGTCACTAATGTAACCAGGAGGAGAGGCCTCATTTAACTCTAAAAATTCATCAGGCTTAATTAAGCCATGTTTCACTCAGGACAATCACATCAAGTTTATGATCAGTGTTTAGTTCATTGACTATGACAGCCTTGGCAGTGAGGGTTCTAATATTAAGTATTCCTATTCTGAGTTGTGAGGCATTATCACAGTCTCTTTTAAAAATGACATGGATGGAGGTCGTCTTTGTTCCAGTGAGATTGCTAAGGCGAACACCGCCATTTTTAGATTTTCCCGACCTAGATCAAGGCACAGACACGGTCTCAATGGGGAAAACTAAACTGACTACACTGACTGTGCTATTGGCAGACTCCACTAAGCTGGCAAGCTGGCTAACAGTCTGCTGCCTGGCCTGCACCATATCTCATTGTGGAGCTAGAGGAGTTAGATCCCTGTCTATGTTGATAGATAAGATAAGCGCACCCCTCCAGCAAGGATGCAGTCCGTCACTCCTCAGTAGGCCAGGCTTGGTCCTGTTTGTGTGTGAGTCCCAGAAAGAGGGCCAATTATCTACAAATTCAATATTTTGGGAGGGGCAGAAAACACTTTTCAACCAGAGATTGAGTTGAGACTGCTGTAGTGCTCATCACTCCCCCTAACTGGGAGGGGGCCAGAGACAATTACTCGATGCCGACACATCTTTCTGGCTAATTTACACGCTGAAGCTATGTTGCGCTTGGTGACCTCTAACTGTTTCATCTTAACATCGTTGGTGCCGACATGGATAACAATATCCCTATTCTCTCTACACTCGCCAGTTTTAGCCTCAGCCAGCACCATCTTCAGATTAGCCTTTACGTCAGTAGCCCTGCCCCCTGGTAAACAGTGTATGATCGCTGGATGATTCTTTTGTAAAGACTAATATTGCGGGTAATGGATTTGACAATGACCAGGGTTTTCAATTTGTCAGAGCTAATGGTGGGAAGCTTCAGTGGCTCAGACCCTGTAACGGGTGGAGGAGAGACCCGAGAAGACTCCACCTCTGGCTCCAACTCGTTGGTTAGTAGGGAAAACCGGTTGAAAGTTTCTGTTGGCTGAATGATACCGGTTGAGCATGCCAGCAGCATTTCTTTCCAGAAGCCTTGAGAAAGTTGTCCGGCTGCGGGGACCGTGCGAGGGATTACTAGCACTATCTATACTTACTGGTGGCAGAGACACTGAATCATTCTTTCCTACACTTAAATTGCCCTTTGCCTAACGATTGCGTCTAAAGTTAGGCTTGCAACTCGGCTATCCTCACCATAAGGCGATCGTTCTCCTTTATGTTATAAGTACAGCGACTGCAATTAGAGGGCATAATGTTAATGTTACTACTTACCTTTTTTGGTTGTTGGAGGTCCCATAGAACCATGTCCAGATATAGTGTCTGGGGTGAAAAAGTTGAATGACAAGAAGTTGAGAAAGGACAAAACTAAGACCTTGGTCAATTTTGGTTAAACGTTTGATTAAAAGCGCAAAGTCTGGCATGTAGCCAAGTTGCAAAGATCAGCTCAGCAGCTTGGAGACAACATGGAATTGAAGTTCGTCACACTCAGTTTTACATGTGAACCATATCAGGTTTGCGCAGTCACACTGATGTAGCCTCTGAAGTACAGTAGCACCCAAATGCAATGCTCATTTCCTGTCACTGTTCCTTTAGATTTTGGGTGGTTGTCATGGTAACAGCAGGTCATGTGCATAAAAAACACTTCAGAGGAAAAGAAATGTAATCTGAGTGTCCAGACAGAGGTTGCATATGGGGGATCGGGTTTGTATCAGGATTCAGATTCACATGGAGGTGGTATTAACTGGAAATTCCATGTTTTTTTGCTGTTGAAATTTTGGGGGGAAAGCTCAGATAGGTATCAGATATGAAAATAATTGGCAAAAGATCTGAATTGGACTGCCTGAGTAAACGTAGCCTAATAATGTCTCAGTCCTCTTAGGCTGCGTTTACACAGGCAGTCCAATTCTGATATTTTTTTCACAAATTGGTCTTTTGACCAATCAGATCTACTCTGAAAAAGATATGATGTGAAAAGATATGTGATTGGTCAAAATACCAATTAGTGGAAAAAAATCTGAATTGAGCTGCCTGTGTAAACACAGCCATAATGGTATCGGTTGGGGTGGTTGTTGTTTGTGGCTCACTAGTGATGATGCATTTATTCAGCCCCCTGCTGAAACGCCAGATTGAATCTTAGCAAGGAGTCCTGGTCTCCACTCCTTCTCTCAAACCACCCCTCTCTCCCGCTATCTCTCTCTTCCTCCCTCTCTCCATCCTCATTAGAAGGATTTTAGAGCGAGACCGATGAGCCAGCTGAGTCCTGCCCTATCTGTTAGCCTCTTAAGATAACCATTATCATCTCTCTCTCTCTCTCTCTCTCTCAATTACATTTAATTTAAAATGCTTTATTGGCATAACAAAGATACTTGTGTTGCCAAAGCAATCATTTCACACACCATGTGGGGGTGGCAGGATAGCCTGGTGGTTAGAGTGGTGGACTAGCAACCAGAAGGTTGCAAGTTCAAGTCCCTGAGCTGACAAGGTACAAATCTGTTGTTCTACCCCTGAATGGGCAGTTAACCCACTGTTCCTAGGCTGTCATTGAAAGTAAGAATTTGTTCTTAACTGACTTGCCTAGTAAAATACAAGTATGTGTGTTGCCAAAGCATCAAGGTTATTCAATATAAAGTACATTTCAGCCTTGGTTTCTTTCTCTTTTAAAAAAAACATTTTAATCATTTATCAAGACACTCTTATACAGAGTGATTTAGTGAGTGGATACATTTTTGAATTTTTACATACTGGTCCCCTGTGGGAATCGAACCAACAACCCTGTTGTTGCAAGCATCATGCTCTACCAACTGAGCCACACACTACCTCTAACTATCTTGACTTCCTATCTCTCTTTCTCCCTCTCTCCATAGCATTAATATTGTCTGTCCTGTTTTCAGAGCTTTCACCTGACATGTTCATCCCTGAAGTTACAATAACTCATAACACATTCATGATTACCTCTTATACCTCAAAGTTTTTATAGTTTACTTTTCTCCTTTTGATATTAATGTGTTGTATCTCTCATATTCTACACATGTTCTCCTGAAGCGACGTTTGGCAACTCAAATCAAACATCCACTACTTCAAGAGGAATTCACAATTTCCTCCCTCAGCCTTTCTCAGACAGAAGCCCCCTAAGAGGCTTTAGTTGTGGAGCTCAGCTGAAGGAGAGAATTAACAGGAAATAGAGAAAGAGGGAGAGAGGTAGAAGTGGAGAAAGAGAGACAAGGGTGACTGAATGGAAGAGAGGAAGAGGGAAAAGAAGAGGGGGAGCAAAAGAGGAAGGGAGAAAGAGAGAGGAAGTGAAGGTCTGTCTGTTTTCAGCACCAGACCAAACTTTAACCTTTAGACTGCTTCTTTGTGCACTGGGGTTCATGGCTATGCCCTCACTTGTATGACTTGACTGGGAAGGCAACGTGTGTGTGTGTGTCTGTGTGTGTGTGTAATGTGTGTGTGTGTGTGTGTGCGTGCATGCATGTGTGTTTGTTTGAATTGTACATATGTGTGTGTGTACGCGCGTGTGTCTGCAATCACGTTTGCACATGAGTGTGCAAACTAGCAATGCTCTGCAGGTATAAATCTGCCCTTGCAGTGACCTGAGCATGTTTCATATAGAGGGATGAAATGATGAATGCTCTGAAAGAGAAAAAGGAAAGGGAGAGGAGGAGAGAAACAGTTATTTCCACTGTGAGAGTAATGGGTATATTGAGGGGTCTCTCACCTCTGATGGGAAAGATGGGAAAAGTTTGCACACAGAATACACAGTAGTACAGCTAACTCTATTCATCTGGTTGGATGTTGCACACACACACGTATGCACACACACAAAAATACACACACTAAATGTGTATGCTAAACCATAACCTTGTACCTCAAATTGATTTCCCAGTGGAATGTGGTTACTCGCTGGTGGACTTACCATTAGGCAGAAGAGGCAATTGCCTTAGGCCTTACATCATCAAGGGGCCTCATGAGCTGGACATAAAAAAATATATCAAAAAAATGTCTGCTTGAGTAAATAGGTCATTTCCAAGTATGGGTAAGTCCACAGTAAAAAAAAACTCAAAAACAGTCCAACATTTTCTCAAAAGGAAGTATATCTGTTTTTCCATGTAGTGAATCTGTTATTCAATGCATTTCTATGGGCTAATGACACTAATGCCAAAATCAATGTTTCATCAAATACATTTTGTATGTTTTTTGTAATACCTACAGGGGTCCTAAAACAAATAGCTAAATGATCCTTGAAATGACCACCTTTAAAAAAAATCCATATGTTATCTTAGTAGAAACACATCCCTGGCTCTTAGACTCTAGGGGAAGACACAGGTGCTTTGATTATTCTGACATCGTCTTTGAGGCAGAGGACATGTATGTGTAGCCAATGTATCTGATGCTGTCTGGCCAAATAGATTATGGCATGTCATACTCTTTTTGGCCAGACAGCATCAGATACATGGGCTACATACAGTAAGAAAGAGTGGCTCTGTTTTGCTCGCTTGTATGCTTTCTCTGGTGATAACCTACTTTTTGAAGTGATTTGTTTGACAATCAGATTAAAACCACATGACTCCTTGTGTCCATGGGACAATAACTAATTTTTCAACAGGACGCCTCCAGGCTGTGTAAGGGCTATTTGACCAAGAAGGAGAGTGATGGAGTGCTGCATCAGATGACCTGGCCTCCACAATCACCGGACCTCAACCCAATTGAGATGGTTTGGGATGAGTTGGGCCGCATAGTGAAGGAAAAGTAGCCAACAAGTGCTCAGCATATGTGGGAACTCCTACAAGACTGTTGAAAAGCATTTCAGGCGAAGCTGTTTGAGAGAAGGCAAAGAGTGTGCAAAGGGTAGCTACTTTGAAGAACCTAAAATATATTTGGATTTGTTTAACAATTTTTTGGTTACTACATGATTCCATTTGTGTTATTTCATAGTTTTGATGTCTTCACTATTATTCTACAATGCAGGAAATCGTCAAGATAAAGAAAAACCCTTGAATGAGTACGTGTGTCCAAACTTGATTGTTGATTGTTACTGTACACACACACATGCACACGAATAGGATCAATGTGTAGACTACGTCATCAATACAAAATGATGAGAGAGAGAACGATAGAGGATAGAGAGGGGTAGAGAGAAAGAGAGAGCGTGGTGAGAGAGGAGAAGCGGAAGAGACAGAGGAAGGAAAATGAGAAAAAAGAAAGATGGAATATTGTGAAAAACATTCCTTTGTCTTTGTAGTTAGCTTTATGTGTAGTGCCTTAGGATGCTAAGGCCCATGGCTGATATTAAAGTGTCTTCTCTTTCAGCCTCCTAACCAGATACATCCCATTCATTCTAGTAGAAACAACGACAGCAGTCTGATTGGGGATAAGTGATGGCTTTGTCGATCTTTGTCTATTGTGTTCAAAGGGAACAATAACCATTGGCACTTTAGCTTTAATTTCCCTCCTCTCTCCAACCCTCAGCTTCTGTGACAAACATACAGATGCTAATGTTTAAATAACTCACAGATGCTAAGGTTTAAATAACCCACAAATGCTAAGGTTTAAATAACCCACAGATGCTAAATAACCTACTGATACTAAGGATTTCAAATCAAATCACCTTTTATTTGTCACATGCCTTGTAAAAAAATGCTTACTTATGGGCCCTTCCCAACAATGCAGAGATAAATAAAAATAGAGCAATAATAGAAAAGTGAAACACATACTAATAAAAGTAATAATAAACACACAATGAGTGACGATAACTTGGCTGTGTACCAGTACTGAGATGATATGCAGGGGTATGAGGTCATTGAGGTAGATATGTAGATTTAATTAGGAATAAAGTGACTGACAATAAACAGTAGCAGCAGAGGTATGTGACGAGACAAACAAGTTAGTGCAAAAAGGTTCAATGCAGATAGCCCGGGTAGCTATTTGGTTAACTATTTAACTAACTATTTAGCAGTCTTTTGGCTTTGGAAGAGAAGATGTTCAGGGTCCAGTTGGTTCCAGACTTGGTGCATCAGTACTGTTGCCGTGCGGTAGCAGAGAGAACAGTATATGACTTGGGTGGTTGGAGTCTGACCATTTTTAGGGCTGGAGTCTTTGAACATTTTTAGGGCCTTCCTCTGTCACTGCTTGGTCCCAGTGATGTACTGGGCTGTACACTCTACCCTCTGTAACGCCTTGCGATCGGATGCCAAGCAGTTGCCATACCAAGTGCTGATGCAGCCAGTCAAGATGCTCTTAATGGTTCAGCTGTAGAACTTTTTAAGGGTCTGAGGGCTCATGCCAAATCTTTTCAGCCTCCTGAGGGGGAAGAGGAATTGTCGTGCCCTCTTCACGATTGTGTTTGTGTGAGTGGGCCATGATAGATCCTTAGAGATGAGGACACAGAGAAACTTGAAGCTCTCGACCCGCTTCACTACAGCTCTGTCAATGTGAATGGGGGCTTGCTAGGCCCTCCGTTTCCTGTAGTTCACGATCAGCTCCTTTGTCTTGCTGACGTTGAGGTTGTTGTTCTGGCACCACTCTGGCAGGACTCTGACCTCCTCCCTATAGGCTGTCTAATCGTCATTGGTGTTCAGGCCTTCCACCATTGTGTTTTCGGCAAACTTAATGATCGTGGAGTTGTGTGCGGCCACGCGGTTGTGGGTGAACAAGAAGTACAGGAGGGGATTAGGCACGCACCCCTGAGGGGTCCATGTGCTGAGGGTCAGTGTGGCGGATGTATTGTTGCCTATCCTCACCACCTGGGGCAGCCTGTCAGGAAGTCCAGAATCCAGTTGCAGAAGGAGGGTCCCAGGGTTGTTAGCTTAGTGATGAGCTTGGAAGGCACTATGGTGTTGAACGCTGAGCTGTACTCAATAAAAAGCATTTGCACATAGGTGTTCCTCTTGTCTAGGTGTTAAAAGGGCAGTGTGGAGTGCTTTAGAGATTGCGTCGTCTGTGGATCTGTTGGGGCGGTATGCGAATTGGAGTAATGTGTGTGGGATGATGGTGTTGATGTGAGAGATGACCATCCTTTCAAAGCATGTCATGGATAAAGATGTGAGTGCTATGGGGCGATAGTTATTTAGACAGGCTACCTTGGCGTTCTTGGGACTATGGTGGTCTGCTTGAAACATGTAGGCTGGGTCAGGGAGAGTTTGAAAATGTCAGTGAAGACACTTGTCAGCTGGTCAGTGCATGTTCTGAGTATGCATCCTGGTAATCCGTTTGACCGTGCGGCCTTGTGAATGTTAACCTGTTTAAAATTCTTATTCACATCGGCGACAGAGAGCGAGATCACACAGTTGTCAAGAACAGCTGGTGCTATCATGCAGGGTTCTGTGTTGCTTGCCTCGATGACAGCATAGAAGGTATTTAGCTCGTCTGGTAGGCTCATGTCACTGGGCATCTTACGGCTGGTTTTCCCTTTGTAATTCGTGATTGTTTGCGAGTGTCAGAGCCGGTGCAATAGGATTCGATCTTAGTCCTGTATTGACGCTTTGCCTGTTTGATGATTCATTGGAGGGCGTAGCGGGATTTCTTATAAGTGGCCGGATTAGTGTCAATGCGCTCAAACCTCTTGATACTACCCATCCCGGGTCCGGGAGCGTAATCATCATCTGACACTAATTAGCATAACGCAACGGACATAAATATTACTAGAAAATATTCAGATTCATGAAATCACAAGTGAAATATGTTGAAACACAGCTTAGCCTTTTGTTAATCACCCTGTCATCTCAGATTTTGAAAATATGCAAAGCAAGACAAGCATTTGTGTAAGTTTATCAATAGCCTAGCATAGCATTCTGTCTAGCTAGCAAGGACCGGGTGGAGAAATGGCTACCTCTGTATTTTACGCAAGAGTCTTTCTGAGAGCCATCAGGTGACCACTTACGCAATATAGTCACTTACGCTCATTCTTCAACATAAATGCATAAAACTACGTCAAAATGCTGTAGACACCTTGGGGAATACGTAGAAAAAGGAGTCTGGTTGATAGCCCATTCACTGCTCAATAGGGACGCATCGGAACGCAGAGCTTTCAAAACATGAGTCACATCCGGATTGGATTTTTCTCAGGATTCCGCCTGCAATATCAGTTCTGTTATACTCACAGACAATATTTTTACAGTTTTGGAAACTTTAGAGTGTTTTCTATCCTAAGCTGTCAATTATATGCATATTCTAGCATCTTGTCCTGACAAAATAGCCCGTTTACATTGGGAACGTTATTTTTCCAAAAATGAAAATACTGCCCCCTAGTTACAAGAAGTTTTAATAAAGCTGGTTACTGATGTGGTAAACTCCTCAATGCCATCTGATGAATCCCGGGAACATATTCCGGTCTGCGCTAGAGAAACAGTGCTGTAGCTTAGCAGCCACTTCATTGGACCACTTCTGCATTGAACGCGTCATTAGTACTTCCTGTTTTCGCTTGTAAGGAGGAATTAGAAGGATAGAGTTATGGTCAGAATTTCCAAATGGAGAGCGAGGGAGAGCTTTGTATGTGATTCTGTGTGTGGAGTAAAGGTGATCTAGAGTTCTTGCCTTTAGTTGCACACGTGACATGCTGGTAGAAATGAGCAAAGACGGATTTCAGTTTTCCTGTATTAAATTCACCGGCCACTAGGAGCGCCACCTCTGGATGAGCCTTTTCTTGTTTTCTTAAAGGCCTATACAGCTCGTTTAGTGCAGTTTTAGTGCCAGCATCAGTTTGTGGTGGTAAATATACAGCTACGAAAATATAGATGGAAACTCTCTTGGTAAATAGTATGGTCTACAGCTTATCATGAGGTATTCTAACTCAGGCGAGCAGAACCTCTAGCCATTAGAGATTGAGCACCGGCTGTGGTTAACAAAGAGACACACACCTCCTCCCTTTGAGCTTACCTGACGCTGCTGTTCTTTCCTGCCGATGCATAGAAAAACCAGCTAGATGTACAGTATATTATCCATGTCCTTGTTCAGCCACAAGTCTGTGAAACAGGACAGTTCTTCAGGTCCCGTTGATAGGATATTCACAAACGAAGCCCGTCCAGTTTGTTCTCCACTATTTGCTGTTAGAACGGAGGGTGCGGTACTCGCCGACGTAGTTTCGTCAGGGTTCGCGCACATCGATCTCTCATACCCCGCCTTTTTCTGCCACCCCCCCCCCCAAAAAATCAGGCTGATTTATCTGTGACTGGCAGTAATGACATTCTGAGGGCTGTCCATCATCAGGTGCTGGAGATTAGACAGCTAGTCACCCCTCAATCAGTGTGTGTGGTGGAGTTGGGGGGAGGGATGGGGTTATGTACAGTATGTTTGTATAGGTGTGTGTGGTTGCATAGAGGCCTACAGTACATTTCAATTACTCATTACACTTCCATTCAACTAAGGTTAGGAATGACAGCTGGTGATTGACAAAGTTAAAAACAACTGTGTATGTCTTACCTTGACTTATCTTGTCCTCTCTCTGTCCCTCTCTTCCTCTCCCTTTCCCTCCCTCTCTCCTCCAGTCACTGATGGTCGACCAGGGGGGTCCAACAATGATAAGGCTGTAGGCAGTAACCCAGGAGGTCGTGCTCCCCCAGTGGTGAGGGTGAGAGGTGCAGGGTGCCCCCCTGCCTGCCTGTCTCTACCCATGGCCCTCACCTTGCTCCTGGCCACTCTGTCTCTACAGTGGTGCCTGCTCTGAAAACACAGCATAATGCCCCTACTGGCCTGGCCCCTCTACACACACAGTACAGACTAGTCTGTGGGGGGAGTGTGGATAAGGACATTTGTGGGGGCGGAAAGGGATTGTGTTGCCCCATAGAGACGTGTGTGTGAACAAGCTCCTCACACACACACACACTCATACACAGGCAGATTGTTCTGGTCCTCTGCCTGATGCTTCCTGTGTGTATGCTGTGGACTGGAGTGTGTGTGTCCAGGCACTAGCCTCCCTCCACAGCTCTATTGCTCTCTGCTTTAACAATGCACTCATATCTCTATCAGAGGACGGACTACCACGCAGGACTTCTGGGCCTCAATATACAACACACACTCATGCGCATGCTTGCACACACAAACACTAACACAGGCAAGCATGCACACACACACACACTCACACACACGCACACACACACACACACACACACACACACACACACACACACACACACACACACACACACACACACACACACACACACACACACACACACAAAAGACACACTGGCACCCTTTAACACACACACACACACACACACACAACTGTAACCTTTCTGCTGCTGGTTTCTATGTGGTCAGCTACAGAACTTGCCTCTGTAGACACTTTGCCTCCCTAGCCAATCCTGTCCTGGGTTTTAAAGTCATTGGGCAGAGTTCACTTAATTTTAAAACTCTCAACTGTTTATTTTAATACATTTAAGGAATGTGTGCTAGATTAATAAAACAACCGCCTTTTACCAGGCCAGCATAGCTGATTGGATACGCTCTAATGATCATACAAGTGCCTTCAGAAAGTATTCACACCTCTTTACTTTCACACGTTTTGTTGTGTTACAGCCTGAATTTAAAGTTGATTAAATTGAGATGTTGTGTCACTGGCCTACACACAATACCCTATAATGTCAAAGTGGAATGATGTTTTTAGACATTTTTACAAATTAATAAAAAATGAAAAGCTGAAATGTCTTGAGTCAATAACTATTCAACCCTTTTGTTATGGCAAGTCTAAATAAGTTCAGGAGTAAACATTTGCTTAACAAGTCACATAATAAGTTGCATGGACAATAATAGGGTTTAACATGATTTCTGAATGACTACCACATCTCTGTACTCCACACATACAATTATCTGTAAGGTCTCTCAGTCGAACAGCGAATTTCAAACACAGATTCAAACACAAAGTCCAGAGGTTTCCAATGCCTCGCAATGAAGGGCACCTATTGGTAGATGCCCCAAAAAAATCAGACATTGAATATCCCTTTGAAAAAACTGAGGATGGATAAACAACATTGTAGTTACTCCACAATACTAATCTAAATAACAGAGTGAAAAGAAGGAAGCCTTTACAGAATAAAAATATTCCAAAACATACATCCTGTTTTCAATAAGGCACTGAAGTAAAACTTTAGTTCTGAATACACAGTGTTGGGTTTAGGGCAAATCCGACACCACACACCACTGAGTACCACTCTTCATATTTTCCATCATGGTGGTGGCTGCATCATGTTATTGGTGTGCTTGTCATCGGCAAGGACAAGTAATTTAAAACAAATTTAAGAAACGGAATAGAGCTAAGCACCGGCATAATCCTAGAGGAAAACCTGGTTCAGTCTGATTTCCATCAGACATTCTGAGAGACTTACCCAGAAAGACACACAGCTGTGAACGTTGCCAAAGTTGATTCTAACATGTATTGACTCGGGTGTGAATACTTATGTAAATTATATATTTCTGTATTTCATTTTCAATGTATGTGCTAAAATATCTAAACCATGTTTTCACTTTGTCATTATGGGGCATTGTGGGTAGATGGGTGAGAAATAAGTATGATTTAGTCCATTTTGAATTCAGGTTGTAACAACAAAATGTGGAATAAGTCAAGGGGTATGAATACTTTCCGAAGGCACTGCATGTCTATGCAACCCTAGAATGTGTGGATTTCATAGGTAGAGAAGGACACACAAACACACACGTTCATCAAACAAGGCGTGTGTGGTATGTCCTGTATATAGATTTGATTGAGTATATGTAGATATCGATATATTAAACTCTCCCAACAGAAGCCCTTAATCGATAGAGTTGAATGGATGAACTGTGCTTGTCACCCTATTGTATGAAAAGCAATGCAATAACATCAGAGATGTATTTTGTATAACGACTATAGCAGGAATGTACAAGCATCTTTTTTATATTGCTTGCTATAGGAAGTGTTAACAACTTTTTTACACCAGAAATCATTGGTCAAAGCCTGTTTGTACGTTGTTGATTTACTATTGTTTATCATTTTGTCCAGTTTTGTGATTTGCTCTTTCAATTGCGCATTTGCATGCATAGCCACGATAGTTATCGTTGTTTTGTTACGTTAGTAACTTGTAATATTATACTGTATTACATTGTGACATTATGTTACTTCTTAATGCTTTTAACAACCTGGTACTTAATGCCATAGTATCCTGAATCTCTCTCGCTCTGCCTATCGCTCTCTTTTCTATAACCCAATCAATCACTTTATTTCTGTTTTGACAATGTGATCAAAGGATGTTCTAGATTAGAATTCTGGGCCTTAACATGAGCAACCAACAGCACAGCTAGCTATCAGAATAAAAAAGCAACAACGATGTAACCTGCTTATTCTACAGTTACCATATTAACCCATATTAAGCATAATAACTGTTCAACTCTACATTATATCGCTACTTAAGAAATATACACATACAGTGGGGCAAAAAAGTATTTAGTCAGCCACCAATTGTGCAAGTTCTTCCACTTAAAAATATGAGAGAGGCCTGTAATTTTCATCATAGGTACACTTCAACTATGACAGACAAAATGAGAAAAAAATACAGAACATCACATTGTAGGATTTTTAATGAATTTATTTGCAAATTATGGTGGAAAATAAGTATTTGGTCAATAACAAAAGTTTATCTCAATACTGTTATATACCCTTTGTTGGCAATAACAGAGGTCAAACGTTTTCTGTAAGTCTTCACAAGGTTTTCACACACTGTTGCTGGTATTTTGGCCCATTCCTCCATGCAGATCTCCTCTAGAGCAGTGATGTTTTGGGGCTGTTGCTGGGCAACACGGACTTTCAACTCACTCCAAAGATTTTCTATGGGGTTGAGATCTGGAGACTGGCTAGGCCACTCCAGGACCTTGAAATGCTTCTTACGAAGCCACTCCTTCGTTGCCTGGACGGTGTGTTTGGGATCATTGTCATGCTGAAAGACCCAGCCACGTTTCATCTTCAATGCCCTTGCTGATGGAAGGAGGTTTTCACTCAAAATCTCACGATACATCTCACGATACATGGCCCCATTCATTCTTTCCTTTACACATCAGTCGTCCTAGTCCCTTTGCAGAAAAACAGCCCCAAATCATGTTGTTTCCACCCCCATGCTTCACAGTAGGTATGGTGTTCTTTGGATGCAACTCAGCATTCTTTGTCCTCCAAACACGGCGAGTTGAGTTTTTACCAAAAAGTTCTATTTTGGTTTCATCTGACCATATGACATTCTCCTCTCTAGCAAACTTCAGACGGGCCTGGACATGTACTGGCTTAAGCAGGGGGACACGTCTGGCACTGCAGGATTTGAGTCCCTGGCGGCGTAGTGTGTTACTGATGGTAGGCTTTGTTACTTTGGTCCCAGCTCTCTGCAGGTCATTCACTAGGTCCCCCCATGTGGTTCTGGGATTTTTGCTCACCGTTCCTGTGATCATTTTCACCCCACGGGGTGAGATCTTGCGTGGAGCCCCAGATCGAGGGAGATTATCAGTGGTCTTGTATGTCTTCCATTTCCTAATAATTGCTCCCACAGTTGATTTCTTCAAACCAAGCTGCTTACCTATTGCAGATTCAGTCTTCCCAGCTTGGTGCAGGTCTACAATTTTGTTTCTGGTGTCCTTTGACAGCTCTTTGGTCTTGGCCATAGTGGAGTTTGGAGTGTGACTGTGAGGTTGTGGACAGGTGTCTTTTATACTGATAACAAGTTCAAACAGGTGCCATTAATACAGGTAACGAGTGGAGGACAGAGGAGCCTCTTAAAGAAGAAGTTACAGGTCTGTGAGAGCCAGAAATCTTGCTTGTTTGTAGGTGACCAAATACTTATTTTCCACCATAATTTGCAAATAAATCCTACAATGTGATTCTCATTTTGTCTGTCATAGTTGAAGTGTACCTATGATGAAAATTACAGGCCTCTTTCATCTTTTTAAGTGGGAGAACTTGCACAATTGGTGGCTGACTAAATACTTTTTTGCCCCACTGCACATGGCAGTGCATTTCTCTCAGTTCTTCAAAACATAGGCCGTCACAAAAATAGCTGTGTTGTGTGTATATCTGTGTAAGATAGATATATTTTTGGTTTGTAGAACAGAATGTTTCTTTGGTTTGTACGGTAGAGGTGTGTACAGTTGTAGTAAGTTAAATGAGGAGAATGAATGTATAAAAACACAGATTTGTATACTGCAGAAGATGCTGGCGGGAGGAGCTATAGGACTGTCTCATTGTAATGGTTGAAATGGAATAAATGAAATGGAGTCAAATGTGGTTTCCATATGATGGGTTTCATACCATTCCATTTATTCCATTAATCTTTTACAATTAGCCTGTCCTCCTATAGCTCCCTCCACCAGCCTCCTCTGGTAACCTGTTTATGCCTATAGGCCCAGGAGTATTTCCTGGTCACAGGATCTGACCAGGAACAAGTAGGGCCTGAAGTATTCTGGGTAATTCCTAGTAATATGATATAACTAAGGTCCAGAATGTTGACTGGTCATGAAACATGTTAAGGAAAAACTCCTGGTCAATTATGCTTACACATAACTCCCTCTTTCTGCTGAAAAGGACTTTTCCTACATGGGGCGGTACACTAGAAGACCATAATCACCATCACCTGCACAGACTGGGAGGACACAACTAATCTACAAAGGTCATACTAACTACCAGTTGCCTCTCTCCATGGCACTTGATCAACTAGTCTTATACTAAAGTCCATTGATCTAAATGGCTTTTGGATACATGAAGTGGCCTTTGACCTAATTCAGGAAGTGAAATGCGATAAAGCTTGCATTTGCTGTGGCTCTGGAGTTGGACATGCCCACCGGAGTTGTCCAATGGTTCCACGGTTTCTGTATTGAACTGAGTTGGCCTACTATAGAGTTGAACTCCAGACATGTTGTTCTCTGACCACGTTAAGAACTGTACTGTCTACGTCGCCTGGCCACTGTCCTCCCTCTTGCCTTTCTCATGTATCAAGTTCTGTGCATAAATGTATATATTTTAAGTCACTCTGTTTGTTTAGTGTTTTATTTCCTTTATTTTATATAGGAACCATCACAGTGTAGTAATGTAAGTAAAGGTATATTAGTATTCTTCTATAATCCTGTACTGAAAATTGTCCCTATCAGAAAGATTAGTGTCATAATCACCTTTTGATTCTCCACGCCTCATTCTCAGAACGTTTTAGAGAAGAAGGCCAGAGAGGGATGTTGGGCCTTCTCTTCCAATACGTTTGAGAAGGTGAGGAATCACAGAAAGACTCATTCAAATAAAGCCATTGTTTTCATCCAATATGGCGTCCTCCCTATAAAAGGGCTCCCACATTGTCCAAGCTTCAAAGTGTCACCTGTAAAATATCATGAACACCAGGAGTCATTTCCAGGTGTGTGTCGTGCGCTCACACAAGTGTGTGTATGTACATCTGCGTGCATGCAAGCTTATGTGTGTGTATGTGTGCAAGCATGCTTGTGTGTGTGCATGCCTCGTGTGTCTACACTATCTGAAAATGTATGCATGCATACAACTATTCCCCCATAACCGATGCAGCATTTTAATTGTAAATGAATGAAATTAGGCCAGGGTAGGCGGTGTGCCACGTAGACCACACATGGCAGCTGGGGGGTGTTGAGACTTGTTGGATTGTGTGTTAGTGAGGACTCTCTCCTCATCACTCACACGCACGCAGGGTTATGCGCACACACACACACACACACACACGCGCACACACACACACGCACGCACACAGATCATCCTCACACTGTTAACCTGCCCTCTGCCAGCACACAGCATGATGGGAAATGGAACTGACAAGTGAGACATTTTAGCCAATCAGTGAAGCGAAAAGAAAGGGAAGATGTCAGAAAAGGAGGAGAGTTTCCTCTGAGACTGTTTCAATGACAAAGTGTCACAATAGTATGTAGGCATTTCCAGACATAATGAGAATTAGTGAAGCTTTCTGTCTCAGATTAGTATGATTTTCCATTTTTGCATGAATCCCATTGCACAGAGAACGCAGATACACCGTACAGGGAAGCACTACAGAAACCTAAGAGACGTTCAGGTCAGGGGAGTTGAGGTGGTTGATCTGTGGATGTGTGTGGGGACCCTGTAAAGGAAACACCATTGCTGGCAATGCCCTTGCACCCATCTGGGGTTTCTTCAGACAGCGTTAGGTTGGTTATTCCCCCGGTAACTCTCAGATAGTATAACCCTATCTGAGACTGTCTGTCTTTTTCCACTGCTGTGGACCTGAGCCCTCTGCTTCCTCTCTGAAGAGTCACCCAAGAAGAGGACTGCTTGACTCCACTGACTTGTTGACCTGATCTTATGTCACAGACACTTCCAGTTCTCCTCAGCTCTTGATCCCCCTTTCTCTCTCTCCCTGCAACCCCTCTCCCCATCCGTTTGGTAGTGGAAGAGTACAGTCTTTCATTATGCGTGTATACTTTGTGTGTAGGGTGGTGGTGGTGGTGTGTGTGTGTGTAACCAGGCCACAGGCTAACATAGCAGGTGCCATTGAAGCGCTGCTGTGGGCTGGAGTTTAAATTGACCAGACAGACCAGGCAGGGAGCAGCTGTGACCCTGGATCCCCCACATACTGTACCTGTATATACTGTGTGTGTGTGGGTCTTTGTTTTCACTCTATTGTTTCAGGTCTGAAGAGTCAGCACTGCAGAAACCCAGCAGGTCAGCAAATAGTGTCTTTAATTTCATTATACTTAGTCTGTGAGATGCACAGCTGATCAAACAGAACAGTTTATGTACACACACTGCATTCACTTGCGTCAGTATCAACCTCAACCCTCATAGAAAGCCAGTCTCTAGTCTCTCAATCCTGTCAGAGACCAGTCAGAGTACTCATCCAGAGATCTAATACTCATTCGTACAGATCATCATCCTTGTGCGTCAGTGTAGCACTCTGGACTAATTAAGTCTGTTCTCATCCTTTTTTCAATCTCCCTATCTCTCCCCCCTCTCTCTCTCTCTCGTTCTCTCTCTCGTTCTCTCCTTCACTCTCCCTCTTTCTCCAGAGACAAGTATTCATGCACACACACACACACAGACACACACAAATCAGCTATTCATCCGTCAGTGCGTTAGTGAGTCAGTGCGTTAGTGTAGCTGATATGACAGACGTATGTGCAGGCTCAATTCCCAACGTCTGTGCCGGCTCAATTCCCAACGTCTCTGCAGGCTCAATTCCCAATGTCTGTGCAGGCTCAATTCCCAATGTCTGTGCAGGCTCAATTCCCAATGTCTGTGCAGGCTCAATTCCCAACGTCTGTGCAGATATTCCCAGACACAATGTAGTCCAATGAATGTTGAGACAGAGAAGTGTCAGAACGTGGCCTTGGGCTGTAGACTACTCTCTCTTTCCTCCCTTCATTCCTAGCCAGACACTGACTCACTGTCTCTCAGTAAGAACCGTGAAATAGAGGCCAGGGCTGAAATAGAGTTGGTGTGTGTGCGTCTGTGTGTGTCCTGTCTCAGTGCAGGCCAGAAAACTTCCATTAGGGATCTTTTCCCACCCTGATGGTTTTATCAGTGGGACGTGTGGTCAGAGTAGTGTTGCTGGACCATCTCAATGCTTTCACAGCTACAGTGGAACGTTGATGATGATGATCACTGACATTACCACTTCCTTTGTTTCATTCAAGGGTAGTTATGCACAGTGCATTCCTAAACTATTGAGACACCTAGGCCTTTTCCACATTTTGTTACACTACAGCTTTGTTCTAAAATTGATTAAATAAAACATGTTCTCCATCAATCTACACACAATATCCCATAATGACAAGCGAAATAACATAACTTATTTACAGACCCTTTTCTATGAGACTCGAAATTGAGCTCGGGTGCATCCTGTTTCCATTGATCATCCTTGAGATGTTTCTACAATGTTATTGCAATCCACCTGTGGTAAATTCTATTAATTAGCCATGATTTGGAAAGGCACACACACCTGTCTATATAAGGTCCCACAGTTGACAGTGCATGTCAGAGCAAAAACCAAACCATTAGGTCGAAGGAATTGTCCGTAGACCTCCTAGACAGGACTGTGTCGAGGCACAGATCTGGGGAAGGGTCCCAAAACATTTCTGCAGCATTGAAGGTCCCCAAGAACACAGTGGCCTCCATCATTCTTAAATGGAAGAAGTTTGGAACCACCAAGACTCTTCCGAGAGCTCGCCGCCCGGCCAAACTGCGCAATCGGGGGAGAGGGGCCTTGGTCAGGGAGGTGACCAAGAACCCGATGGTCACTCGGATAGAGCTCCAGGGTTCCTCTATGGAGATGGGAGAAGCTTCCAGAAGCACAACCATCTCTTTGCCAAAAGACACCTAATGGACTCCCAGACCATGAGAAACAAGATTCTCTGGTCTGATGAAACCAAGATTGAACTCTTTGGGCTGAATGCCAAGTGTCACGTCTGGAGGAAACCTGGCACCATCTCTACAGTGAAGCACGGTGGTGGCAACATCATGCTGTGGAGATGTTTTTTACCCAGAGTCTCTGGTGGCACAGGTAGCACTGCGATGCAGTGCCCTAGACCACTGCGCCACCCGGGAGGCCGTGTGGGGATGTTTTTCAGCAGCAGGGAAGGTGAGACTAGTCCAGATTGAGGGAAAGATGAACGGAGTAAAGTACAAAGAGATCCTTGATGAAAACCTGCTCCAGAGAGCTGAGGAACTCAGACTGGGGCGAAGGTTTACCTTCCAACATGATAACGACCCTAAGCACACAGCCAAGACAATGCAGTGGCATCAGGACAAGTCTCTGTATGTCCTGGAGTGGCCCAACCAGAGCCCAGACTTGAACCCGAATGAACATCTCCCGAGAGACCTGAAAATAGCTGTGCAGCCTCACTCCCCATCCTACCTGACAGAGCTTGAGAGGATCTGCAGAGAAAAATGGGAGAAACTCCCCAAATACAGGCGTACCAAGCTTGTAGCGTCATACCCAAGAAGTCACGAGGCTGTAATTGCTGCCAAAGGTGCTCCAACATAGTACTGAGTAAAGGGTCTGAATACTTATGTTTTAAACAAATGTTGAAAAACGTCTAAAACCTGTTTGTCATTAAGGTTTATTGTGTGTAGATTGATGAGGGAAATAAACTGTTTAATCCATTGTAGAATAAGGCTGTAATTTAATAAACTGTGGAAAAAGTCAAGGGTCTGAATACTTTCTGAATGCACTGTATGTATTGTATGTACAGTATGTAACTAGAGGTGTGGGATCTTAATTTGATCACCCTGTTGCAGGAGAACTTTCGTTCAATGCAGGAAATGTAAAACTTGGAGTGTATTGAGGTTTAAAAAGGCTTCTGAATTTCGACTTTGAAATTTCAGACTTGATTTTCCCTTACGAAAAATGCATCAACCCCTACACAAATGTTGATTAATTATAATCCACATAATCATTCAAATGTCCTGTTGCAGAAGGATTATTGTGTGCTTGCGTGTAAAGCGAACACTACTGGCTAATTCTGGGCAATTATTTTCCATAAATAGCTACATTTCCTCCATCGGAACATCCAGTCAGTCAGCCTAGAGCCATACAGTCTGAACCAGTCAGCCACACATCAGTTGAGAGAGCCACTGTAGCTGTCACCATCGAAGCCACCACTACTAAGTTGCAACTGTGACTGTCCTTCCAGCAGTAGCAGTGACTGTCCCAGCCAGCAGTGTCTCTAAACTATTCCTGGTGCTGTTGACAGAAGTGGCACTCTGCTCTGTTGTTACACAGATAAGTTTAACCAGAGGCTCCCTGGATGCAAATAGAGAGAAGGTCAGACCCTACAACTCTGCCCCTGTCCAAAGTCCTCTTAGGTCCCCCTTAGATGGAGGAAACAGGACTGGGACTTGAGCATTGAGAGTTACTGCTACACTATCTAGGACATAAAAGGGTTCTCTGGCTGTCCCCATTGGAGAACCCTTTGAAGAACCCTTGTTGGTTCCAGTTAGAACCATTTTGGTTACAAGTAGAACTGTTTTGGGTTCCATGTAGAACCCTTTCCTCAGAGGGTTCTACATGGAACCCAAAATGGTTCTACCTGGAACCAAAAAGGGTTTTACTTGGAACCAAAAAGGGTTCTCCTATGGGGACAGCCAAATAAACTTTTTGAAATCTTTACTGATCAAGACCAAACAACCAATTTCCTCAAACTAGCGTACTGTGACATTCTCCAAACATTCCCCTTTCTGAGTATATAAAGAAAAAGATCATACATATGTATGAAGAACACTACGTTGAATTCATGGCCTTTGTAGTCAAAGGTGGCATTGCCAAAAGGAGATGGGACCAGGAAAGAGAACGTGTCACCTTGTGTGTGTGTGTATATGTGCCTTTCTTTCTTGAGGCACACACAGAAACACACACACAGAAACACACACACAGAAACACACACACAGAAACACACACACAGAAACACACACACAGAAACACACACACAGAAACACACACACAGAAACACACACACAGGCCATTTTTAATACCACAGAATCCAAAAGGCACCTTGGTCCAATATCCAGCAGAGCCCTTTGGCTAGTCATTGGAAGGCATGTTCAGGAGGACGAACAGAGATGAATATGAACACAAAAAGTCAGAACTACACACACACACACACACACACACACACACACACACACACACACACACACACACACACACACACACACACACACACACACACACACACACACACACTTAGACATGCACACACAGACACACTCCGCTCCACAATAAAGCAAGATCCCATAGGAATCCACAGTTATACTGTAGGTTATTAAAGAAAAATAGAGATTGGCACAAGCAGCTCTGAAACCAAAAGGCTCGAGTCTGTGGACAGGTGACTGACAGACCGAGGCAGGGACTGAGAGGGAACAGAGTGGTGAGGAGGTCCCCACTTCAGGGCCTACGGGTGGGTCAAGGCAAGGGGACAGAGGGGCATAAGAGAAGAGGGGGAGGTTGGGGCATCAGGTAGCCTAGTGGTTAAGAGCATTGGGCCAGTAACCAAAAGGTTGCTGGTTCAAGTCCCCGAGCCAACTAGGTGAACAATCTGTCGATGTGCCCTTGAGTAATGCACCTAAACCTAAATTCTCTTGTAAGTCACTCTGGATAAGAGTTTAATAATGACTCAAAATCAACATAAAAATCACTGGCCATTAATTGTGTGTGCATGCACGTACGTACACACATTACATCCCAATGCTCCTCTCCTAGTGGAGTGTAAAGTGAGCTAGTTGTCATTAGAATGTAATGTATTGTGTCTTAATAAGGTGGAGAGCAGTAGGGCTGTGAAAGGTGGGCTGACCCGTTAGGGAAACAGATTAGTCATATTCCCCCGATGTCAACGGTCCTACCGCAGAGATATGTGGCCCTGCAAGGCGTACTTACCCATTCCAATTGAACAGTAGACTACATTAGTTAAAGGTCCAATGCAGACACTTTTATCTCAATATCAAATCATTTCTGGGTAAACAATTATTCATTATTAACAACCTTATATTCAATTAAAATGGTAAAAAAAAAGCAAAAATAGCTTTTTATCAAAGAGCAATTTCTCAAGCAAGAATTTTGCTAGGACTCCCTGGAAGAGGTCTGAGTGGGGAGGGGAAAACTAAAAAGTAGCTGTTATTGGAAGAGAGATTTGGAACTCTTTCTTATTGGTTTAATAACTAATTTACCACCTGGTGATGTCACCAGGGTGGCCAAAAGTGTAATGACTCTCGTTGGAAGGAAGAGTGGACCAAAGCGCAGCGTGGAAAGTGTTCATGATTCCTTTCATTTCAAAGAACACTCAAACAAAATAACAAAAAACCAAAGCGCACAGTTCTGTCAGGCAGAAACACGAAACAGAAAACAAGATCCCACAAACTCAGGTGGAAAACAGGCTGCCTAAGTATGACTCCCAATCAGAGACAACTATACACAGCTGCCTCTGATTGGGAACCACACTCGGACAAAAACAAAGAAATAGAAAACATAGAATTTCCCACCCGAGTCCCACCCTGACCTAACCAAACATAGAGAATAATAAGGATCTCTAAGGTCAGGGCGTGACAAAAAGTCCATCCCACCAAAACAGCTGAAATTTCAGGCTGTCTTTTCAAAAACAGCTCTTACACTGAAAGGCCTGTATTATTATTTTCACAATTTCACATTATTATTCCAATCTCATAGTGTTGAAATATATATAAAACACGGGATAATCATGTTTTTGACTGCACTTGGCCTTTAAAGGAGGGGTGGTGGTGGTGGTGGTGTGTGTGTGTGTGTGTGTGTGTGTGTGTGTGTGTGTGTGTGTGTGTGTGTGTGTGTGTGTGTGTGTGTGTGTGTGTGTGAGGATGGGGAGAGGGGGTCTGCTGGGGTCTTGGCATCGAGCATTACTCAAGCCCACCATCCACATCATGAGCTGAATCACTGAGGAAATGGTCCAAGGTTATTTTTCAGTGTGTCTCTTCATTAAAATGTCTCGTCTCGTGAGACCCCATGTTTTAAGTCAAGGAAACATTTAGTTGCATAGTTCTAAATTAAGAACTTGGATTTGCCACCATGTTGTTTATACATATGAGACTCCTGTTGGTGCTCATTTCTGAACCAACTAGTGCAAGTAATCCACAAAATATGCAGGCATTAGGCTGTATGCAGCACGAGGGAAGGAACAGAAGTCTGCAGGACAAGGTAGACAAAATAGGCAAGTAAGTTCTTCTTGTCACTAAATCACCACCCTTAGTGGTGTTGGCAGAAAACAGATGTTTCAACCGAACCTCAGTTTCCCATGAAAAACGGAAGTGGGGACTCCGCTCAGGCGCCTGCTACATTAGGTTACTAAATCACAAAGGATACTACTGGTCCATACAAACACCAACAAAACAACAACCAGTAGATCGGCCGTACAGATGAAGTGATGGAAACCTACAGTATGAGGTTGTTTCTCATCTTCTATCCAACCTCTCTCAGACAGAACAGACATGCTCTGTTTGGCATTCTGCCCATCCTTGCTCCTCCATGTCCAAAATCGATGGATGCTCCTGTGAATGTTCCTCCCTCGCTCCTTCTTTGCTCCTTTGGGTGCTATTCCTTCACATAGACCACTCTTTCTGTCTCTTCCACCTTTTATTAGTGTGTATTCTATCTATTCTGTCTATCAGGTTGTATAGTTGTGTGGTCTCCCCCTCATTCTGTTAGGTGTATCAACACATTCCCCCAGTATAAAAAGAGTTATTACATTTACATGAGTGTCCAGCCCCATTGGCACCATTGTGCGTCTCTCTACCTTTCACTCCATCTTTCCCACTCTCACCCTCGTCCTCTCTCTCTCTCGCTCACCCTCGTCCTCTCTCTCTCTCACTCACCCTCTCTCTCGCTCACCCTCGTCTTCTCTCTCTCGCTCACCCTCATCCTCTCTCTCACCCTTATCCTCTCTCTCACCCTCGTCCTCTCTCTCTCGCTCACCCTCGTCCTCTCTCTCTTGCTCACTCTCGTCCTCTCTCTCTCGCTCACCCTCGTCCTCTCTCTCTCGCTCACCCTCGTCCCTCTCTCTCTCTCACCCTCGTCCTCTCTCTCTCTCGCTCACCCTCGTCCTCTCTCTCTCTCACCCTCGTCCTCTCTCTCTCTCTCTCTCTCTCACCCTCGTCCTCTCTCTCACCCTCGTCCTCTCTTTCTCTCCCTCACCCTTGTCCCCTCTCTCTCTCTCTCTTACCCTCGTCCTCTCTCCGTCACCCTTGTCCTCTCTGGGCCCTACAGGTAAAGCATCAATAGCCATAGTAGGACAAGGATAAAGAGGGGAATATGGATTGACGTGCTAAGCCACAGCCGAGATTTGGTCAGTGGTCAGTTTTAGGTCTGTCTACATAAAGTCTCTCCAATGCCCATGCAGAACATCTATAGAGAAAAACCACGTATTGCAGTTATGAAGAATAACTCAGTGTTACAGACATCCAGGTTCCATGTAATGCCCATAGCTGCATTACTAAATATACAGTAGCTCCAGTCAAGTGTTCCCTCTTGCAAAGTTATTTGTTTATTTTTTAACATGTCGAGTACCAAAACATTGATACACTGATAGACAAGGACAGTCACCCAAATTTAAAACACAACAATATACAAACAATGCAACAACAAAAAATATACAAACAATAAAACAAAAAATGATGTGTGTGTTAGTGGTTATGGAAGAACACTTTCCCTATCCAGTCCTTGCCTGCCTGCAGGAAATGTACCAGTGCAGTACAGTTTCATTTGAAACTCCACCAAAAGACAGACGGTTTTCCCTCTAGACAGCTTTACAAGGTAGATTTGTTTTACAATGAAGTTTACAACACCATGTGAGGAGTGTGCTAAAACGACCGTTAATCCAAATGCCAACTCAACATTAGCCCTGCTGTGATCACAGAGGAGGCTGGTGGCAGAGTTGACTGTATGCCAGGCCCCATGCCCAGATTACTGACACCACTGGAACTAAGAAGGGGGGGGGGGCTCAAATTAAGAGAGAGGAGTAAAAGAAAGCAAGTCAGAGAGAGAAATGTCCATTTGTTAAATGAAGAGAGAGAGATGAAGGAGGTAGGGAGAAAGAGACACTACCCCTACCACTAACAGGGGAGGTAGGGAGAAAGAGACACTACCCCTACCACTAACAGGGAGGTAGGGAGAAAGAGACACTGCCCCTACCACTAACAGGGGAGGTAGGGAGAAAGAGACACTGCCCCTACAGCTAACAGGGAGGTAGGGAGAAAGAGACACTACCCCTACCACTAACAGGGAGGTAGGGAGAAAGAGACACTACCCCTACCACTAACAGGGGAGGTAGGGAGAAAGAGACACTGCCCCTACCACTAACAGGGGAGGTAGGGAGAAAGAGACACTGCCCCTACAGCTAACAGGGAGGTAGGGAGAAAGAGACACTACCCCTACCACTAACAGGGGAGGTAGGGAGAAAGAGACACTACCCCTACCACTAACAGGGAGGTAGGGAGAAAGAGACACTGCCCCTACCACTAACAGGGAGGTAGGGAGAAAGAGACACTACCCCTACCACTAACAGGGAGGTAGGGAGAAAGAGACACTACCACTAACAGGGAGGTAGGGAGAAAGAGACACTACCCCTACCACTAACAGGGGAGGTAAGGAGAAAGAGACACTACCCCTACCACTAACAGGGAGGTAGGGAGAAAGAGACACTACCACTAACAGGGAGGTAGGGAGAAAGAGACACTACCCCTACCACTAACAGGGAGGTAGGGAGAAAGAGACACTGCCCCTACCACTAACAGGGAGGTAGGGAGAAAGAGACACTACCCCTACCACTAACAGGGGAGGTAGGGAGAAAGAGACACTACCCCTACCACTAACAGGGGAGGTAGGGAGAAAGAGACACTACCACTAACAGGGAGGTAGGGAGAAAGAGACCCTGCCTCTACCACTAACAGGGGAGGTAGGGAGAAAGAGACACTACCCCTACCACTAACAGGGAGGTAGGGAGAAAGAGACACTACCCCTACCACTAACAAGGGAGGTAGGGAGAAAGAGACACTACCACTAACAGGGGAGGTAGGGAGAAAGAGACCCTGCCCCTACCACTAACAGGGAGGTAGGGAGAAAGAGACACTACCCCTACCACTAACAGGGAGGTAGGGAGAAAGAGACACTACCCCTACCACTAACAGGGGAGGTAGGGAGAAAGAGACACTACCACTAACAGGGAGGTAGGGAGAAAGAGACACTACCACTAACAAGGGAGGTAGGGAGAAAGAGACCCTGTCCCTACCACTAACAGGGGAGGTAGGGAGAAAGAGACACTACCACTAACAAGGGAGCTAGGGAGAAAGAGACACTGCCCCTACCTCTAACAGGTGAGGTAGGGAGAAAGAGACCCTGCCCCTACCACTAACAGGGGAGGTAGGGAGAAAGAGACACTGCCCCTACCACTAACAGGGGAGGTAGGGAGAAAGAGACACTACCCCTACCACTAACAGGGGAGGTAGGGAGAAAGAGACACTGCCCCTACCACTAACAGGGGAGGTAGGGAGAAAGAGACACTACCCCTACCACTAACAGGGAGGTAGGGAGAAAGAGACACTACCACTAACAGGGGATGTAGGGAGAAAGAGACACTACCCCTACCACTAACAGGGAGGTAAGGAGAAAGAGACACTACCCCTACCACTAACAGGGGAGGTAGGGAGAAAGAGACACTACCCCTACCACTAACAGGGGAGATAGGGAGAAAGAGACACTGCCCCTACCTCTAACAGGGGAGGTAGGGAGAAAGAGACACTGGCCCTACCACTAACAGGGAGGTTGGGAGAAAGAGACACTGCACCTACCACTAACAGGGGAGGTAGGGAGAAAGAGACACTGCCCCGACCACTAACAGGGGAGGTAGGGAGAAAGAGACACTGGCCCTACCACTAACAGGGAGGTTGGGAGAAAGAGACACTGCACCTACCACTAACAGGGGAGGTAGGGAGAAAGAGACCCTGCCCCTACCACTAACAGGGAGGTAGGGAGAAAGAGACCCTGCCCCTACCACTAACAGGGGAGGTAGGGAGAAAGAGACACTGCCCCTACCACTAACAGGGGAGGTAGGGAGAAAGAGACCCTGCCCCTACCACTAACAGGGGAGGGAGGGAGAAAGAGACACTACCACTACCACTAACAGGGGAGGTAGGGAGAAAAGAGACCCTGCCCCTAACACTAACAGGGGAGATAGGGAGAAAGAGACACTGCCCCTACCTCTAACAGGGGAGGTAGGGAGAAAGAGACACTGGCCCTACAACTAACAGGGGAGGTTGGGAGAAAGAGACACTGCACCTACCACTAACAGGGGAGGTAGGGAGAAAGAGACACTGCCCCTACCACTAACAGGGGAGGTAGGGAGAAAGAGACACTGCCCCTACCACTAACAGGGGAGGTAAGGAGAAAGAGACACTACCACTAACAAGGGAGGTAGGGAGAAACAGACACTGCCCCTACCACTAACATTTGAGGTCGGGAGAAAGAGACACTGCCCCTACCACTAACAGGGGAGTTAGGGAGAAAGAGACACTGCCCCTACCACTAACAGGGGAGGTAGGGAGAAAGAGACACTGCCCCTAACACTAACAGGGAGGTAGGGAGAAAGAGACACTACCCCTACCACTAACAGGGGAGGTAGGGAGAAAGAGACAATGCCCCTACCACTAACAGGGGAGGTAGGGAGAAAGAGACACTGCCCCTACCACTAACAGGGGAGGTAGGGAGAAAGAGACACTGCCCCTACCACTAACAGGGGAGGGAGGGAGAAAGAGACACTGCCCCTACCACTAACAGGGGAGGGAGGTAGAAAGAGACACTGCCCCTACCACTAACAGGGAGGTAGGGAGAAAGAGACACTGCCCCTACCTCTAACAGGGGAGGTAGGGAGAAAGAGACATTGCCCCTACCACTAACAGGGAGGTAGGGAGAAAGAGACACTGCCCCTACCTCTAACAGGGAGGTAGGGAGAAAGAGACACTGCCCCTACCACTAACAGGGGAGGTAGGGAGAAAGAGACCCTGCCCCTACCACTAACAGGGGAGGTAGGGAGAAAGAGACCCTGCCCCTACCACTAAAAGGGGAGGTAGGGAGAAAGAGACACTACCCCTACCACTAACAGGGGAGGTAGGGAGAAAAGAGACCCTGCCCCTACCACTTACAGGGAGGTAGGGAGCAAGAAACACTGCCCCTACCACTAACAGGGGAGGTAGGGAGAAAGAGACCCTGCCCCTACCACTAACAGGGAGGTAGGGAGAAAGAGACACTGCCCCTACCACTAACAGGGAGGTAGGGAGAAAGAGACACTGCCCCTACCACTAACAGGGGAGGTAGGGAGAAAGAGACACTACCCCTACCACAAACAGGGGAGGTAGGGAGAAAGAGACACTACCACTAACAAGGGAGGTAGGGAGAAAGAGACCCTGTCCCTACCACTAACAGGGGAGGTAGGGAGAAAGAGACACTACCACTAACAGGGGAGGTAGGGAGAAAGAGACCCTGCCCCTACCACTAACAGGGAGGTAGGGAGAAAGAGACACTGCCCCTACCACTAACAGGGAGGTAGGGAGAAAGAGACCCTGCCCCTACCACTAACAGGGAGGTAGGGAGAAAGAGACACTGCCCCTACCACTAACAGGGGAGGTAGGGAGAAAGAGACACTGCCCCTACCACTAACAGGGAGGTAGGGAGAAAGAGACCCTGCCCCTACCAGTAACAGGGGAGGTAGGGAGAAAGAGACACTACCACTAATAAGGGAGGTAGGGAGAAAGAGACACTGCCCCTACCACTAACAGGGGAGGTAGGGAGAAAGAGACACTGCCCCTACCACTAACAGGGAGGTAGGGAGAAAGAGACCCTGCCCCTACCACTAACAGGGGAGGTAGGGAGAAAGAGACACTACCACTAACAAGGGAGGTAGGGAGAAAGAGACACTGCCCCTACCACTAACAGGGAGGTAGGGAGAAAGAGACACTGCCCCTAACACTAACAGGGAGGTAGGGAGAAAGAGACCCTGCCCCTACCACTAACAGTGAGGTAGGGAGAAAGAGACACTACCACTAACAAGGGAGGTAGGGAGAAAGAGACACTGCCCCTACCTCTAACAGGGAGGTAGGGAGAAAGAGACACTGCCCCTACCACTAACAGGGGAGGTAGGGAGAAAGAGACACTGCCCCTACCACTAACAGGGGAGGGAGGGAGAAAGAGACACTGCCCCTACCACTAACAGGGGAGGTAGGGAGAAAGAGACACTGCCCCTACCACTAACAGGAGAGGTCGGGAGAAAGAGACACTGCCCCTACCACTAACAGGGGAGGGAGGGAGAAAGAGACACTGCCCCTACCACTAACAGGGGAGGGAGGGAGAAAGAGACACTGCCCCTACCACTAACAGGGGAGGTCGGGAGAAAGAGACACTGCCCTACCACTAACAGGGGAGGTAGGGAGAAAGAGACACTGCCCCTACCACTAACAGGGAGGTAGGGAGAAAGAGACACTGCCCCTACCACTAACAGGGGAGGTAGGGAGAAAGAGACACTACCCCTACCACTAACAAGAGAGGTAGGGAGAAAGAGACACTGCCCCTACCACTAACAGGGGAGGTAGGGAGAAAGAGACACTGCCCCTACCACTAACAGGGGAGGTAGGGAGAAAGAGACACTGCCCCTACCACTAACAGGGGAGGTAGGGAGAAAGAGACACTGCCCCTACCACTAACAGGGGAGGGAGGGAGAAAGAGACACTGCCCCTACCACTAACAGGGAGGTAGGGAGAAAGAGACACTGCCCCTACCACTAACAGGGGAGGGAGGGAGAAAGAGACACTGCCCCTACCACTAACAGGGAGGTAGGGAGAAAGAGACACTGCCCCTACCACTAACAGGGGAGGGAGGGAGAAAGAGAGACACTGCCCCTACCACTAACAGGGAGGTAGGGAGAAAGAGACACTGCCCCTACCACTAACAGGGGAGGTAGGGAGAAAGAGACACTGCCCCTACCACTAACAGGGGAGGTAGGGAGAAAGAGACACTGCCCCTACCTCTAACAGGTGAGGTAGGGAGAAAGAGACACTGCCCCTACCACTAACAGGGGAGGTAGGGAGAAAGAGACACTGCCCCTACCACTAACAGGGGAGGTAGGGAGAAAGAGACACTGCCCCTACCACTAACAGGGGAGGTAGGGAGAAAGAGACACTGCCCCTACCACTAACAGGGAGGGAGGGAGAAAGAGACACTGCCCCTACCACTAACAGGGGAGGTAGGGAGAAAGAGACACTGCCCCTACCACTAACAGGGAGGTAGGGAGAAAGAGACACTGCCCCTACCTCTAACAGGTGAGGGAGGGAGAAAGAGACACTGCCCCTACCACTAACAGGGAGGTAGGGAGAAAGAGACACTGCCCCTACCACTAACAGGGGAGGTAGGGAGAAAGAGACACTGCCCCTACCACTAACAGGGGAGGTAGGGAGAAAGAGACACTGCCCCTACCACTAACAGGGAGGTAGGGAGAAAGAGACACTGCCCCTACCTCTAACAGGTGAGGGAGGGAGAAAGAGACACTGCCCCTACCACTAACAGGGAGGTAGGGAGAAAGAGACACTGCCCCTACCACTAACAGGGGAGGTAGGGAGAAAGAGACACTGCCCCTACCACTAACAGGGAGGTAGGGAGAAAGAGACACTGCCCCTACCACTAACAGGGGAGGGAGGGAGAAAGAGACACTGCCCCTACCACTAACAGGGGAGGTAGGGAGAAAGAGACACTGCCCCTACCACTAACAGGGGAGGGAGGGAGAAAGAGACACTGCCCCTACCACTAACAGGGAGGTAGGGAGAAAGAGACACTGCCCCTACCACTAACAGGGGAGGGAGGGAGAAAGAGACACTGCCCTACCACTAACAGGGGAGGTAGGGAGAAAGAGACACTGCCCCTACCACTAACAGGGGAGGTAGGAGAAAGAGACACTGCCCCTACCACTAACAGGGGAGGTAGGGAGAAAGAGACACTGCCCCTACCACTAACAGGGAGGGAGGGAGAAAGAGACACTGCCCCTACCACTAACAGGGAGGTAGGGAGAAAGAGACACTGCCCCTACCACTAACAGGGGAGGGAGGGAGAAAGAGACACTGCCCCTACCACTAACAGGGGAGGTAGGGAGAAAGAGACACTGCCCCTACCACTAACAGGGGAGGGAGGGAGAAAGAGACACTGCCCCTACCACTAACAGGGGAGGGAGGGAGAAAGAGACACTGCCCCTACCACTAACAGGGGAGGTAGGGAGAAAGAGACACTGCCCCTACCACTAACAGGGGAGGTAGGGAGAAAGAGACACTGCCCCTAACACTAACAGGGAGGTAGGGAGAAAGAGACACTGCCCCTACCACTAACAGGGGAGGTAGGGAGAAAGAGACACTGCCCCTACCACTAACAGGGGAGGTAGGGAGAAAGAGACACTGCCCCTACCACTAACAGGGAGGTAGGGAGAAAGAGACACTGCCCCTACCACTAACAGGGGAGGTAGGGAGAAAGAGACACTGCCCCTACCACTAACAGGGGAGGTAGGGAGAAAGAGACACTGCCCCTACCACTAACAGGGGAGGTAGGGAGAAAGAGACACTGCCCCTACCACTAACAGGGGAGGGAGGGAGAAAGAGACACTGCCCCTACCACTAACAGGGGAGGGAGGGAGAAAGAGACACTGCCCCTACCACTAACAGGGGGCTCAAATGAAGATGATATCTCCTAGATGGTAAATTCATCATGAAAACAAAGCGACAGAGACAGCGAAGAGGAAGAGCAATTTGGTAAAGGTTTTTCTATGAAGAGAGTAAGTGAATTTAGTAGAAATGTTCCGGCATTCATTGGAGTCTGCGGGAACATAGTTAGGAGTTCCACACAGGGGTCTGAGAAGTTCCAAGTGATATGAACCCCCCACAGTGTCCAGAACTCGGTTAGATGGTGCCAATCCAACCCATTATTTTAGGTTTGAGGACTGGAGGTTACTGCTAATACTTATAGCTGGACACAACAGATGGCGTGGGATATGCACCTGGAGCATGACTTTACATCTCTTTGGAGGTCTGGAAATGTATGAGAAAGTTTGATTTTAGGGTGAACTACCCCTCTAAGCTATCTCTATAGTGAAGACATGCAGGCACAGAACCTTTATAATGGCAATAGGTTATTACACATTAACAATCACTCAATTGCATCTTCAACCTGCACTTTTTCACGTCAGCATTCATTGTAATCTTGTTGTTCATATTCATGTTGTGTGTTGTCCCAAAGCTGTTGTCACCAACAGGTTACAAGAGGCTTGTAATGAGAAGACCCAGAGTGTGGTGTATTACCCCTGACTCCCCAGCCTGCTGTACCCTCCACACTACCTTCCCAGGACTTTATGAGTTCTCAGTAATTATCACGACTCTGAGGCAGCCACCAAGAGAGGTTCATTTATCCACTAAGACACATGACAAATGGAGGAGCCGAAATATTTAAATGGGAACAGCATGGAAGCCAATGAAAAGACTAATTGGATGAAGGTGTCGGAGAAGAGGAGAAGTGTAGAGCCAGATAGTGACTGTATGTTAATGTATAAGGAAAGACAAAGGAGGAGAGAGAGTGGGGTATACTATCAATGGGAGAGAGACGCCAGCGCTTTACAGGGCATTGGATTTCCTGTACTAGTCCATCACCTCTCTCTAAACAGCTTACCTCCATACATTCTCACCCATTCCTAACCTCTTTCATTCCATCCCTCCTCTCTGTCTCTCAGCAACCTCTCTCCATCCATTCCTTTAGTCGTTTTCACAGTACTCTTCCTTACTTCCATTCATTTCTCTGCTTTTTGTCTCATAGACTCTTGCTTCCAACACAGGAAGACCCAGTAGAGCTGATGATGTGATTGATTGAAATATTTATAGCCTGGAAGCCGGTGTAATGGGATGTGTGGAATGTGTTCAGATTGGTATTTGCCTATAGGAGACGTGGTGGTGCCAGACTACCAGGCTACCCACAGGGATAGGGAATGGTATACAGACCTCTAGCCCCCCCCAACGAGGTATCGCTCAGCCCCAACAATGGCCCTCCCACTAGGACGACGGCAGAATATCTGGGAAAGGAGTATTGGTTGGTATTGGCTTCTACTCCTCTCCTTTCCCTCTTCTCTCCTCCTTCTGTTTTTTCTTCCTCTTCTGTCTCTCTTTCTCGTTCCTCACCCTCTCTGTCATACCTCTTTCTCTCCTTTTCTCTGCCTTCTATTTCTCCTCCCTCGTCTTTCGTCAAGATTTCGCCCTTTCTCCCCCTTCGCCTCTTTCTGTCTCTCTCAGGACTCTGTGTGGAGGATAATTCAGATGTGGTATTAGTGTAGACGCTGTGTTTGCACAGACAGACACTGTGCAAATGGCATCAGCAAGTGATATACCGAGAGAGAGAGAGAGAGAGAGAGAGAGAGTTCTCTTTAAGGTGAAAGTCCCAGTCATTAGGCACCTGTCAGCCTTTGTCTCTGGGGTATGTGGAGCTAAGCCATAGCCTCACTGAAGGAGAGAGTGACTCTATCTCTCACTCTGCTGCACACGCACACACACACACACACACACACACACACACACACACACACACACACACACACACACACACACACACACACAGAGCAGCAGGTATGGCCAACTGACAGCACCTACCACAGTGCCTCAGTGGGGTTTCTATGTAAATACCTGTGTGCTGGCTTAACAGATCCAAACAGCCTTTAGTGCAGAGTGAAAAAAGTGTGTGTGTGTGCATGTGTGTCTATGATTTGAGTTCAATAGAACAGTATCATTTTCCTATTCACAGCAGTATCACGCCCCGAAAATGCCTGTCATGCAATAACAGTATGGTGTGGAAGATGAGTACCCACTCACCCTCTCACCCCCTCAGCTTCTCTCTCCTCCCCCTCTTCCCCCTCACCTCTCCCTCAAACCAAACACACACACATACACACACACATACTTCCTGCAGCCTGCTACTCGTTAGGAAAGCTTTCATGGTCAGGCCCAATGAAACTTAAATTGTGGAGCCTGCAGACAAAATGGCGGCGTTGTGGCTTTAGCCCGCGTTAATTGCATAATCTCCATACCAGACACCGGAGAGCTTCCCCATCAGGCTACCCTTATATACCACAACCAAGGGCCAACATAGAGCCTCGTGTGTGGAAATAGACACAGACACTCACACACATGCAGGACGTACAAAAGTGAGGGAAAGGGAGAAAAGAAAGAACTTCACATTCTTCTCTGTCTGCTGCATGTGGTAGGAGGAGGAGTCTGTAAGGCCGTGCCCTTGTGACACGCAACATCTAACTGCGCTACTAAAGTATAACAATACAATTAGCCACAAGAATGTAGAACAGTTAATAATACAGTCCTGTAGCAACGTTGTAAAATATCCGCTATTCATTTCTACTAAGAAGAACTATTATGTGCGATAAGAGAGGGTGTGAGCGAGTGGGTGTGTCTATATAGTTGAGGGTGTACTGTGTGATACGTGAGAGGACTGTAGCTAATGTTAGGAACAGCTAATAAGAATAGAGTGACAGCATGCATTCATAAACAATATTGTGTGATTACAAATAGATGCATGAAGCAGGGCGGATATGACCATTTATGGCATATGGCACACTTTTTCTCTCTCTCTCTACCTCACTCACCCTCTCTCAATCTTTCTGTCCTTCCCTTAGTCTCCATCTTTCTTCCTCTACCCTCCCTGCCTGTCACGCCCTGGTCAAAGTATTTTGTGTTTATCTTTATGTATTTGGTCAGGCCAGGGTGTGGCATGGGGTTTTTGTAATTGTGGTGTGTTTGTCTTGGGGTTTTGGTGGTGGTATTGGGATTGTAGCTTAGTGGGTTGTCTAGCAAGGTCTATGGCTGTCTGGAGTGGTTCTCAATCAGAGGCAGGTGCTTATCGTTGTCTCTGATTGGGAACCATATTTAGGCAGCCATATTCTTTGAGTTTGTCGTGGGTGATTGTCCTTAGTGTCCTATGTGTACTCGTTGTTAGTTTGCACCAGATAGGCTGTTTCGGTTTCGTTTATTGTTTTTTGTAAGTTTGTGTTTCTTTGTTATATTAAACATGGATCGCAATCGACACGCTGCAGTTTGGTCCGACTCTCCTTCATCACCACTAGAAAACCGTTACAGAATCACCCACCACCAACGGACCAAGCGGCGTGTCAACAGGCAGGAGCAGCCGAAAAAGGAGTTGCACCACCTGGAGTTATGGACATGGGAGGAGGAATTGGACGGTAAAGGACCCTGGAATGAGCCTGGAGATTATTGTCGCCCCAAAGCCGAGCTGGAGGCAGCAAAAGCAGAGAGGCGGCATTATGAGGAGCAGCACGGCAGAGCGGATGGAAGCCCGAGAGTCAGCCCCAAAAATGTCTTGGGGGGCTTACAGGGAGTATGGCTATGCCAGGTAGGAGACCTGCGCAAACTCCCTGTGCTTACCGGGGGCTGGAGAGACCGGGCAGGCACCGTGTTATGCTGTGGAGCGCACGGTGTCTCCAGTGCGGGTGCACAGCCCGGTTCGGTATATTCCAGCTCCTCGTATCGGCCGGGCTAGAGTGGGCATCGAGCCAGGTAAGGTTGGGCAGGCTCGGTGCTCAAGAGCTCCAGTGCGCCTGCACGGTCCGGTCTATCCAGTACCACCTCCACACCCCAGCCCTCCGGTAGCAGCTCCCCGCACCAGGCTTCCTGTGCGTGTCCTCGATCCAGTACCACCAGTTCCAGCACCACGCACCAGGCCTTCAGTGTGCCTCGCCTGTTCAGCGCAGCCAGCGCTTTTCTCCTCTCCTGCGCTGCTGGAGTCTCCCGCCTGTTTAACGCAGCCAGAGCCTTCCTCCTCTACAGCGCTGCCGGAGCCTCCCGCCTGTTCAGCGCAGCCAGAGCCTTTCTCCTCTACAGCGCTGCCGGAGCCTCCCGCCTGTTCAGCGCAGCCAGAGCCTTCCTCCTCTACAGCGCTGCCGGAGCCTCCCGCCTGTTTAGCGCAGCCAGAGCCTTTCTCCTCTCCTGCGCTGCCGGAGTCTCACGCCTATCTAGCGCTGTTAGAGCTTTCCTCATCTCCAGCGCTGCCGGAGTCTTCCGCCTGTTTAGCGCAGCCAGAGCCTTCCTCCGACACAGCGCTGCAGGAGTCTCCCGCCTGTTCAGCGCAGCCAGAGCTGCCAGTCTGCATGAAGCAGCCAGAGCTGTCAGTCTGCATGGAGCAGTCAGAGCTGTCAGTCTGCATGGAGCAGCCAGAGCTGTCAGTCTACATGAAGCAGCCCGAGCTGCCAGTCTGCATGAAGCAGCCAGTCTACATGGAGCAGCCAGAGCTGTCAGTCTACATGAAGCAGCCCGAGCTGCCAGTCTGCATGAAGCAGCCAGTCTACATGGAGCAGCCAGAGCTGTCAGTCCGCATGGAGCAGCCAGAGCTGTCAGTCCGCATGGAGCAGCCAGAGCTGTCAGTCTGCATGGAGCAGCCAGAGCTGTCAGTCCGCATGGAGCAGCCAGAGCTGTCAGTCTACATGAAGCAGCCCGAGCTGCCAGTCTGCATGAAGCAGCCAGTCTACATAGAGCAGCCAGAGCTGCCAGTCTGCATGAAGCAGCCAGAGCTGTCAGTCTGCATGGAGCAGTCAGAGCTGTCAGTCTGCATGGAGGAGCCAGAGCTGTCAGTCTACATGAAGCAGCCCGAGCTGCCAGTCTGCATGAAGCAGTCAGTCTACATGGAGCAGCCAGAGCTGTCAGTCCGCATGGAGCAGCCAGAGCTGTCAGTCTACATGAAGCAGCCCGAGCTGCCAGTCTGCATGAAGCAGCCAGTCTACATGGAGCAGCCAGAGCTGTCAGTCTGCATGAAGCAGCCAGAGCTGTCAGTCTGCATGGAGCAGCCAGTCTGCATGGAGCAGCCAGTCTGCACGGAGCTGTCAGTCTGCACGGAGCTGTCAGTCTGCACGGAGCTGTCAGTCTGTAAGGAGCTGCCAGTCTGCAAGGAGCTGCCAGTCTGCAAGGAGCTGCCAGTCAGCACGGAGCCGCCAGAGCGGTCAGTCTGTAAGAAGCCGCCAGAGCTGTCAGCCTATATGGAGCAGCTATTGCCGCCAGTCTGCCCAGCGCCGCCAGTGCCCCCAGTCTGCCCAGCATCGCCAGTCTGCCCAGCGCCATCAGTCTGCCCAGCATCGCCAGTCTGCCCAGCATCGCCAGTCTGCCCAGCATCGCCAGTCTGCCCAGCATCGCCAGTCTGCCCAGCACCGCCAGTCTGCCCAGCGTCGTCAGTCTGCCCAGCGTCGTCAGTCTGCCCAGCGTCGTCAGTCTGCCCAGCGCCGCCAGTCTGCCCGGCGTCGCCAGTCTGCCCGGCGTCGCCAGTCTGCCCGGCGCCGCCAGTCTGCCCGGCGCCGCCAGTCTGCCCGGCGCCGCCGGTCTGCCCAGCATCGCCAGTCTGCCAGACTCTTCCAGATCTGCCAGTCAGCCAGACTCTTCCAGATCTGCCAGTCAACCAGACTCTTCCAGATCTGCCAGTCAACCAGACTCTTCCAGATCTGCCAGTCAACCAGACTCTTCCAGATCTGCCAGTCAACCAGACTCTTCCAGATCTGCCAGTCAACCAGACTCTTCCAGATCTGCCAGTCAACCAGACTCTTCCAGATCTGCCAGTCAGCCAGGATCTGCCAGTCAGCCAGGATCTGCTGAAACCACCAGCCAGCCAGGTGCTGGTAGATCTATCTACCTGCCTGAGCTTCCTCTCACTCCTGAGCTTCCTCTCACTCCTGAGCTTCCTCTCACTCCTGAGCTTCCTCTCACTCCTGAGCTTCCTCTCACTCCTGAGCTTTCTCTCACTCCTGAGCTTTCTCTCACTCCTGAGCTTTCTCTCACTCCTGAGCTTTCTCTCACTCCCGAGCTTCCCCTCAGTCCCGAGCTGCCTCGGTCCCGAGCTGTCCTTCAGTCCCGATCTGTTCCTCAGTCCAGTGGGGTTCTGGGTGAGGACTACTAGGCCATGGTCGGCGGCGAGGGTGGACTATCCAGGGACGAAGGGAGAGGGGACTAAGACATTAAAGGAGTGGGGTCCACGTCCGCGCCGGAGCCGCCACCATGGACAGACGCCCACCCGGACCCTCCCTATTGTTTTGAGGTGCGTTCGGGAGTCCGCACCTTAGGGGGGTTCTGTCACGCCCTGGTCAAAGTATTTTGTGTTTATCTTTATGTATTTGGTCAGGCCAGGGTGTGGCATGGGGTTTTTGTAATTGTGGTGTGTTTGTCTTGGGGTTTTGGTGGTGGTATTGGGATTGTAGCTTAGTGGGTTGTCTAGCAAGGTCTATGGCTGTCTGGAGTGGTTCTCAATCAGAGGCAGGTGCTTATCGTTGTCTCTGATTGGGAACCATATTTAGGCAGCCATATTCTTTGAGTTTGTCGTGGGTGATTGTCCTTAGTGTCCTATGTGTACTCGTTGTTAGTTTGCACCAGATAGGCTGTTTCGGTTTCGTTTATTGTTTTTTGTAAGTTTGTGTTTCTTTGTTATATTAAACATGGATCGCAATCGACACGCTGCAGTTTGGTCCGACTCTCCTTCATCACCACTAGAAAACCGTTACACTGCCTCTCTCTTTTGTCCCTAATCCTCTTTATCTGGCCCCCCTTCCTCTGTCTCTTGTCCCCTCCTCTCCCTCTCTGAGCGAGGGCCAGTTTTCAGAATAGAAAACTTCAATGACACATCTTCATCAGGAATTCTGAGATCAAACAAGGAAAAGCATCTTCACGTTCCATGAGAGACATACACATCACTATACAGTATGCGTCACATTACGGTTTTGTGCCAGTAAGTCAGTAGAGATGCATTTTGTATGTTGTTCTGCACTGACATTGAGTTTGTTAAAAAAGATAAAACCCAGAAAGAGATGTAGGGTTGCTTGAGTAGAGACAGGCTTTAGAGAGGAAGGTGTGAGAGGAACGAAGGACAGTTAAAGAACTGAAGTGTGTGAATACACAGCGGGCTGGTGAGAAAACCAGTGGGACACTCTGTCACTGACGCATTCGCTGAAATGCGTAGGAATCCATAGCCCATAAAATACAAGGACACCACACTTACAGTACATAACCACACAAAGGGATATGCTGCCTAGAGATGTGCATGAGAGAGGAGAGAGAGAGAGATGGAAAGAGGGAGAGATAGAAAGAAAGAGGGAGAGGGAGAGTGAGAGAGAGGATGAGGATTGGAAAAAAGTACAAATCTGTGAAACCCAAATGCACAACTCTTCTGTCAGGTGAGTATACACAACTGGCAATGTTCCAATGTTTCACACACACACACACACACACACACACACACACACACACACACACACATACACACACACACACACACACACACACACACACACACACACACACACACACACACACACACACACACACACACACACACACACACACACACACACACACACACACACACACACACAGCAAAGACAAGGAGACAGTCAGAAGGGTACAGAACAGATAGACAGTGTTTGGGCAGGTAGCAGCATGCTCCCAGTCTGTAATTGCACCTTGAGGAGTGATGACACAGATAGGCGCATGCACACGGACGCTAGCTGATGTTTGGTGGACTGGTACCTGAGGGCAGCTGCTGATCCACCTGTGACACCTGAGGCCTTCAAGCTGTCAAGACACATTGTACACATTCCTTTAGAAATAAGGTATGGATAAGTCCACATGTCCACGGTAGCTGATAAGGTATTTTCAGTGATGCATTAAATCATTCAAAAGATCGTATACTGTGTAAACATCCCTAAAAACAAAATTGATATATCTAATTAACCAAATTAGACTAGACAGGTGAGTGTAATTTGTGTCCCAAGGAACAGCTATAGCCTCTCTCTCTCATCTTTCTCTTTGCCCATTTGTTCTTGTCTCTTACACCATGTCCACCCCCTTCTCTCTCTCTGGCTTTCTCTCTCTCCGCCTCCTCCTCATTCGACCGAGTAGCAGCGCTGGGAGAGCATCATTACCTTTACCGCCGTTTTACCACTCACTCATCTGCTGACAGCTGCCATCTCCGGTAATACCATCATACAGAGACGTTCTTTTTCGTTAATGTTCACCTGTTATTTTTCTGGAATTTTGTAGATTCGTGATTTGTCTGCTAAATATGTTTATATTGCCTTTCCTCAGGTGACTGCACAGTGTTTACCGAATTGTCTTCCCAGAGGTGCAGATAAATAGTGTGAAATTGATACATTGGTTGATGTATCTACATTGAAACCAAAAAGCCCCTCGAGGTGCCCTGAGAAGAAACCGGACTGCTCTCCCCCTCCACACACACACACACACACACGCTTCCCGTGCAGCACTGCGCAGAAACGGGGCGCAGCGAACCAACAGGAGAGCGACAGTAGCGAAGCCCAACGTAACAGAGGACTTTGGACAAACGGCTGGCAGTAGATGAATCCCGTTCTTTAGGACTTAGCTCAATCAAACTACACCACTCTTTCGGATTTGCACTTGGCCGTGTGACGGTAATAGTGTAGGATGGATTTCCCCGTGTTTATGGCTCTGTTGATTTGCGCGCTGGCGGTCCCGGGATTCGGTGATATGGGGAGCGGAAAAGCTCAGAGTTGTTCGGATATCCGACAGTTCTACAATGGCAAGGGATTCAGTCTGAACGGAGTGCCTCAATCAGAAATATCAGGTAGGGTACTGTGTCTATCACTATAATGCTGCTTTGTGCATCGAATTTACTTTGCGTTCATGGAGATCATAACTTTATTTGTGTATGAAATAGATGGTTACTGTAACACCTGAGCCCTTGATAATAGGCTAAGCAACTGTAGATTGTTTACACTTCAGAGAATAAGATATGTAGGCTTGTAAGTAGTCAGATCAGATTAAAAGTATGTTCCAATAACATGTTCTTTGCAGCACCTCAAACTCTGCTTCCCCTGCAAATAGACTAGACTACTTAGGTTTTCAGGTTCAACTGATCTATATATATATATGTATATTGGTTTTGTTATATATATATTGTGCTTCAGTATTACTTGTCACCCCCTCAGAAACTGTAGGCTATATTAAACATGCCATATCTGGTCCTTTACAATTTGTAGCCTACTCAAAATATTTTGTAGTGAAACAGAACATCTCACTTTCAAGTGGAACCTTGGATGTCAAAAACACTAACTCAAAATAACCCATTATTGACTTTTTATTGTAATCTGTGTCATCAGTGTCTAGGCTACTTATAGCCAGTAGTGATCATGCATATCCTTCATGTCTGAGTGTCCCACGCTGCTCTGCCTTTCCACCAGTCTAATAATGATCCTTGCAGTGAAACCTCAGACCGCCACCCCCCCCCACCCCCCTCTCTCTCTCTCTCTCTCTCTCTCTCTCTCTCATTCTCTCCCTGGTCATTCACTAGAAACTCCTGCTAGCCAGACTTTACCAGCATAACCATGAAAAGGTGATACTGCACACAGGCGCGTACACTCATACACATTATCCCCCCACCCCAAGCACTCACACACACTGACTGTGTTCTTCCAGCTCTTTTCATAGAAACGGTTACAAATGAGAATTCAGCATGCCCAGTACACAGTACGGTAGAGCACCGCTGATTATATGTCTGCCTTCCTAGGAATTCACCATGCTGGTCAAACGTAGTGTACTATATAGGGAATAAGGTGCCATTTGGGATGTACCCATGGTGGTTAGTTCAGCCTGATCACTAGAAAGAAACTGGGCACTGGATGCAAACTTGTGATGCTCAGACCACTGAGCCACCACAGTTCACAATGCTTTAGCAAGCCTTGAGACTACATGATGATAGTTGATAGAAAATTGGCGTGTTGTTTTAATAATTTTTTTGTAGCCCTTTACTGCAATCAAATGACCAAATCGCCCTCTAGTGGCCTCTTGGGTGGAATGTTATTAATATTATTCATATTTTTATTTTTTTATTTTACCCCCTTTTCTCCCCAATTTCATGGTATCCAATTGTTAGTAGTTACTATCTTGTCTCATCGCAACAACTCCCATATGGGCTCGGGAGAGACGAAGGTCGAAAGCCATGCGTCCTCCGAAACACAACCCAACCAAGCCGCACTGCTTCTTAACACAGCGTGCATCCAACCCGGAAGCCAGCCGCACCAATGTGTCGGAGGAAACACCATGCACCTGGCGACCTGGTTAGCATGCACTGCACCTGGCCCGCCAAAGGAGTCGCTAGTGTGCGATGAGACAAGGATATCCCTACCGGCCAAACCCTCCCTAACCCGGATGAAGCTAGGCAATTGTGCGTCGCCCCATGGACCTCCCGGTCGTGAACCCAGAGTCTCTGGTGGCACAGCTGACGCTGCAGCCCTAGACCACTGCGCCACCCGGGAGGTCAATTCATAATTTTTTAATTAATAAACATATACTTTTTAAACGGTTTTGTTATATTTCAGTCTTCTACAAACTCAAAATTGAATAGATTTCAACTCTATATATAATATGGTATTGGTAGGTATATACTGTTGTTACAAAGTAGATTTGTTTAAGACTACCAAGAAACACTCTGTGTGACCCTGATTTCGCCTGCCGTAGTAAGACTAAGCCTTCCCAAAACCGTAGCCCTAACCTTAACCACTCGTAATTAATACCTAATCTTAACCACTCTTAATTAATACCTAACCGTAACCACTCGTAACTAATACCTAACCTTAACCACTCATAATTAATACCTAACCTTAACCACTCGTAATTTTATACCAAATCTTAACCACTCGTAATTAATACCTAACCTTAACCACTCGTAAATAATACCTAACCTTAACCACTCGTAATTAATACCTAACCTTAACCACTCATAATTAATACCTCATCTTAACCCTTTGAGTTGTTTCTGTTTTAACCCTGGAACCACGCAGAAATGTAGGTTCATCCATAATACATCAAATTTTGAAGGGGAACTATGAGATCTTGTTGGGTTAGTTACCACACAATGCTGGTTCCCAGTCCACACTCCAGCACAGTGAGAAAGCAATCACATAGTTACAGTATGTAGGCCAGCCAGGTCCCGAAGACATCGAGAGATGTCTTCAAAACCCTCCTGTAGGGGCAACGGTGAGCACTATTACCATCAAGTGGGCTTGGGTAAGCACTGAGCTCTGTCTCTGAGGGTCACAGGTTTAATCCCAGTGCTAGATATTTGTTTTTTTATTTTAACCCTATCCCAAACCTTAACTTAATGCCTAAACTTAATTTAACCCTATCCCAAACCTTGACCCTTAACTTAATGCCTTAACTTAATTGAACTCTTTCCCAAACCTTGACCCTTAACTTAATGCCTAAACTTAATTTAAACCTATCCCAAACCTTAACCCTTAATTTAATGTCTAAACTTATTTTAAACCTATCCCAAACCATAACCCTTAACTTAACCATTCGTAATTAAAGCCTACATTAAACCAGCCGTGAGGCGCCTTGCCAGGAGGCTCAACCCTGGCTACTCAGGGTGTCAAAAAAAACTTCGAAATTTGACGTTTGGAGTAACATCGAAATTTGACTTTAGGAGAAATGTGTCCAATTTGTCCAACTGTGAGATCTTGTATATAAACTCAGCAAAAAAAGAAAAGTCCCCTTTTCAGGACCCTGTCTTTTAAAGATAATTCGTAAAAATCCAAATAAATTCACAGATCTTCATTGTAAAGGGTTTAAACACTGTTTCCCATGCTTGTTCAATGAACCATAAACAATTAATGAACATGCACCTGTGGAAAGGTCATTAAGATACAAACAGCTTACAGACGGTAGGCAATTAAGGTCACAGTTATGAAAACTTAGGACACTAGAGAGGCCTTTCTACTGACTCTGAAAACACCAAAAGAAAGATGTCCAGGGTCCTTGCTCATCCGTGTGCTGCAAGGAGGGATGAGAACTGCAGATGTGGCCAGGGCAATAAATTGCAATGTCCGTACTGTGAGGCACCTAAGACAGCACTACAGGGAGACAGGACGGACAGCTGATCGTCCTCGCAGTGGCAGACCACACAACACCTGCACAGGATCGGTACATCCGAACATCACACCTGCGGGACAGGTACAGGATGGCAACAACAACTGCCCGAGTTACACCAGGAATGCACAATCCCTCCATCAGTGCTCAGACTGTCCGCAACAGGCTGAGAGAGGCTGGACTGAGGGCTTGTAGGCCTGTTGTAAGGCAGGTCCTCACCAGATATCACCGGCAACAATGTCGCCTCTGGGCACAAACCCACCGCCTCTGGGCACAAACCCACTTTTTGCCAGACAGGACTGGCAAAAAGTGCTCTTCACTGACGAGTCGCGGTTTTGTCTCACCAGGGGTGATGGTCGGATTCTGGAGCAGGATCGATTTGGAGGTGGAGGGTCCTTTATTATCTGGGGCGGTGTGTCACAGCATCTGAGCTTGTTGTCATTGCAGGCAATCTCAGCACTGTGTTTTACAGGGAAGACATCCTCCTCCCTCATGTAGTACCCTTCCTGCAGGCTCATCCTGACATGACCCTCCAGAATGACAATGCCACCAGCCATACTGCTTGTTCTGTGTGTGATTTCCTGCCAGACAGGAATGTCAGTGTTCTGCCATGGCCAGCGAAGAGCCCAGATCTCAATCCCATTGAGCATGTCTGGGACCTGTTGGATCGGAGGGTGAGGGCTAGTGCCATTCCCCCCAGAAATGTCTGAGAACTTGCAGGTGCCTTGGTGGAAGAGTGGGGTAACATCTCACAGCAAGAACTGGCAAATCTGGTGCAGTCCACGAGGAAGAGATGCATTGCAGTACTTAATGCAGCTGGTGGCCACACCAGATACTGTTACTTTTGATTTTGATTCCCCCCCCTTTGTTCAGGGACACATTATTAAATTTCTGTTAGTCACATGTCTGTGGAACTTGTTCAGTTTATGTCTCAGTTGTTGAATCTTGTTATGTTCATACAAATACTTACACATGTTAAGTTTGCTGAAAATAAAGGCAGTTGACAGTGAGAGGACATTTATTTTTCTGCTGAGTTTACTATAGTCAGCTACTGGAGGGAGCAATACATTTGTTTTATGTACAGACCCACTATTTACTACTATTGGGGGCTCCCGAGTGGCGCAACGGTCTAAGGCACTGAATCTCAGTGCTAGAGGTGTCACTAGAGACACTCTGGTTTGAATCCAGGCTGTATCACAGCCAGCCGTGATTAGGAGTACAATAGGGCGGTGCACAATTGGCCCAGCGTCATCCGGGTTTGGCCGGGGTAGGCCATCATTGTAAAGAAGAATTTGTTCTTAACTGACTTGCCTCGTTAAATAAAGGTTAAGTAAATAAATAAAATACTAATTTACAATGATATAAGGGCAGAAGAATGGCCATGCAAGATGGCACTTTACATCAGTAAGGTGCAGGAGACTTGAGTGACTCACTGTTCTGTCAACTGTCAATTCTGTCAATGGGGCGGCAGGGTAGCCTAGTGGTTAGTGCGTTGGACTAGTAACCGGAAGGTTTCAAGTTCAAACCCCTGAGCTGACAAGGTACAAATCTGTTGTTCTGCCCTTGAACAGGCAGTTAACCCACTGTTCCTAGGCTGTCATTGAAAATAAGAATTTGTTCTTAACTGACTTGCCTAGTTAAATAAAGGTAAAAAATTGTGTTTTAATGCAACACTGTTCAAGCTACTACAGATACAGTATATTCAAGAGACAATGTGGTGCAATGCAGGACAATTGCAATAATATTGTAGGCTATTGGCATATACAGTATACAATATACACTGATACCCATAGTTTACAATAGTATTAGTATTATAGAAGTAATAGTACAGTATGTACTTTCTTCCCATACTACTATGTGTTCAAGCACTTTTTTCCCAAAGACGTCTTTACCACTATGCTTAATCCATAGCCTAATGCTAAAGTGAATCACTATGTGATTGTGATTACTAAAATGAGTCGTGATGTGATTACAAAAACAAGTCATGTGATTGCTAAAATGTGAGAGACAACCTCGATTCGGTCTTATGTTGCAAAATCGGAAATTGTATTTTTTACATTGGATAAAAGTAGAGCTACAAAATGGTATTTTATACACTGCAGTTGAGGAACCATGGGAAAGTGATTCTGCTTTGAAAGTTGATAAACTTGTAACCCTACATTTGAGCTCTTCTATGTCTACATCTATATTCAGTATCATTCACACCCTCTTAAAAATAAATTATATTTAGTCCTTGGCTGATATCCTAATCCAGGGATCCCCAGTTGATGGCCCAGAGGCCGAATTTGGGCCGTGGGTGGTTATATATACCTCCCAAGTTTTCTGAGCCCTCCCACAAAAAAACTTTTATTTTAATATTTTTTATTGTTGGACACATTTGACTAAAAAGACCAGGAAATCAGCTCCAAGTGATTTTAATTTAAGGAATCTGCTCCCAAATATTCCCACGCATAATAGAGAGAAACATGTGATCATATCCAAATGTAAACATGGTTTGAAATTATTATGTTTTAGTCAAACATTATATCTGTTTGGGCTTCTTGCTGTCCATTTGCAGTCTACAAATTATTTGTAATTATATTCTGGCCCCCGAGTCTGAATCTAGTTGATGATCCCTGTACTAATCTGAATTTGGTGCAGGTCATGTTGTTCTTCACGTTACTGTCTGTGGTAAACACAAATTATTTCAAATAAAATCTAAGTTGTAGCTAGCTTGCTAGCTAAACAATGAACCATAATCCCAACCCAAACAGTATTAATACAAACGGATTGTCATAGCTAGCCACCATACATTAAATTCTGTAGTATGAAACTGCAGGTAGCTAAAACTAACCAAATAAGTTCAAATTTAGCTAGCTAGCTAACACTAGGTTATAACTAGCAATGCACATGGATCTCTGAGATATGAATAATATTCCTTCACAGATCATACATGTAACTTTAGCTAGCGAGCCAGCAAGCTAACGTTCGCAAGCTAGCTAACAATACGTTTTCACTTGCAATGAAAATGACTTTCTGACAAAATTAGAAAGTTATAATATCTGAAAATGTAGCTAGACTCTTAACCATATACATGGATGAACACTTCATGGCAGACTAGAACCCCTTTAGCTAACTAAGTAAGACGTCCTGTGTCCTTTCCATTTTGTTTGTACAGCTTGTTTGGCCCGTGTTGTGTCATGTCACTCCGGTTCACACTGACCGTGTGTAGAACGTAGTCCACAACTTTTTCCCACTGATCTTTGTCGATAGCGCCTGCTATATTCAGGGCAGCTGTAAGGGGTGCATACTGACGGCAGAGAAGTCAGGCGCAGGAGAGCAAAAACTGTGTTACAACGGCGTTGTGTTAAATACACAACATATAATGATGGAATTGAAACCAGGTGTGTGAGAAGACAAGACAAAACAAATGAAAAATGAATGATGGCTAGAAGACCGGTGACGCCGAACGCTGCCCGAACAAGGAGAGGAACCAACTTTGGCGGAAGTCGTGACAGCAGCATTGTTGTTGAGAGCAGTAGCAACACTTTTGCAGTTCTCCATGACTAACGTTGTATCTTTAAAAAAAGACGTGGTAGCAAGGATTATCTATACCTACTTGACAGCTCATGTTATAGACAGAAGCATGCTACATGGCAGACAAATCCAAACTCATCTCTCGGCATGTCCAGCCCATCTATTGTCTCTGCCAATCATCGCTAGCGGGAAGCTTCCTGTCTTTTTCCATGGCTAAACCACCTAAGCTCGTAATTTAACAATTTTATTCGTATTTACAGATGACATGCAAATTTGTCATTAAGGCACATGAACGTTCACGTTCCAGAAGGCATTTCTAACAAAAAAAACTAATTTTGATTTAAAAAAACATAGTACATCCAAATGCCTCTCCTACGATGTATTGATGTGCGACATACACCTAGCTTCCTGAAACAGGTCACAAATGTGATTGGGAAGTGATTGAAAAGTACCTGTATTAACATGAGTAGAGGGGGATGTAAATGTGATGAAAGTGTCAGGGTCACTAAGCCATACATCATAAACTTGGGAGGTCCCTGTGCTAATGGGACAGTCCTAATCAAATTGATTATCCATACCATATAAATCAATGGGCAGAATTAATGCCAGTCTTCTGAAAGTCTTATCCATTGTGTTGAGAACAAATCTGTCTTCTTGTTACAGAATGTGTTTTCTTTATATCTTTTGCTGCTGTGGACCTTACAAATGTGCAGGGCTCATTTCTAAAAGACAGTCTCAATATGACTTCCCTGTTGAAATAAAGGTAAATACATAGCAATAACTCTAGTCTGAGAGAGAGAGAGAGAGAGAGAGAGAGAGAGAGAGAGAGAGACAGAGAGAGAGAGAGAGAGAGAGAGAGAGAGAGAGACAGAGAGAGAGAGAGAGAGAGAGAGAGAGAAAGATCGAGAGGGAGGGAGTTTATATCAGTCTTATCTCTATACCCTCTATGCTAACATAAATAACATCTTGGTCTGGCATATTAAAGAGCTCAGTAATGTAGCCACCATTTAGATTTATAGTATGTCTCCCAATTATGAGACAGCTGAATGTTGCATCTGACCTGTGACATTTCTTCCCGATCATTCTTTCTTCCCCTGGAGGGACTTTAAGGACTGTGGGCTTGATCAGACTAATGTATTGGCTAAGACTGGCTCAAGGTCTTACGCCCAGTCCATCATTGTGATTCACTCTGGGAGAGAGAGAGGAGAGTTGGAAGAGTGGTTAGATGAGCTGGTGGCTGCATCTCAATACTGTTAATGGGTGCCTTTGCTTTCATAGTATTTTTGTTTGTCATCATCAGGGCCTTGTGTTTTTCCTAGTCAGGTCAGGGTGTGAGGACAGGGAAAACTCCTGGCCTTATTCATTAGCTGGTTGGTGAAGGGACTGGATAGTTTTCCACCATGTTGCTTAGACCTGTCATGTTTTGTCAGATCAGTGATTGTGGAGGAAAGGAGAAAATGGAATGCAGATAGTAAATACTATTGAGACACAGTCGCTAGCTTCTTAGTTTTGATTGGAAGGGGCATTGTCAGAAGATAGGATAAGCAGATTAGTCATTAGCAGCGGGTTAGCAGAGCTCTTATGGATTTCACTTTCCATTACATACCTAGTAAAAACACTTATCAATAAATCATACTTAAGTGGGTATTTACAGTGTTACTAACCTACTGTGTAAGACTCATGTCATGCAAAGTGCACCTTGCCATGCCTGATAATCATCACAGATTTCCACTGTGTTTACTGTGAGTGGAGGAAATTATTTTGTTTGCATCATTCCACGGCACATGCGCCAGCCCGCTCACACGTATGCACGCACGCACGCACGCACACACACAAACACACACACACACACACACACACACACACACACACACACACACACACACACACACACACACACACACACACACACACACACACACACACACACACACACACACCCTCAGGAGGCTGAAGAAATTTGGCTTGTCACCAAAATCACTCACAAACTTTTACAGATGCACAATCGAGAGCATCCTGTCGGGCTGTATCACCGCCTGGTACGGCAACTGCTCCGCCAACAACCGTAAGGCTCTCCAGAGGGTAGTGAGGTCTGCACAACGCAACACCATGGGCAAACTACCTGCCCTTCAGGACACCTACACCACCCGATGTCACAGGAAGGCCATAAAGATCATCAAGGACATCAACCACCCGAGCCACTGCCTGTTCACCCCGCTATCATCCAGAAGGCGAGGTCAGTACAGGTGCATCAAAGCTGGGACCTAGAGACTGAAAAACAGCTTCTATCTCAAGGCCATCAGACTGTTAAACAGCCATCACTAACATTGAGTGGCTGCTGCCAACATACTGACTCAAATCTCTAGGCAATTTAATAATAAAAAATTGGATGTAATAAATGTATCACTAGTCACTTTAAACAATGCCACTTTATATAATGTTTACATACCCTACATTACTCATCTTATATGTATATACTGTACTCTATACCATCTACTGCATCTTGCCTATGCCATTCAGCCATCGCTCATCCATATATTTATATGTACATATTCTTATTCATGCCTTTACACGTGTGTATAAGGTAGTTTTTGTGAAATTGTTAGATTACTTGTGAGATATTACTACATGGTCGGAACTAGAAGCACAAGAATTTCGCTAGACTCGCATTAACATCTGCTAACCATGTGTAAGTGACAAATAAAATTTGATTTGATTTGATTTGACACACACACGCATACACAAAGACACAGACACACCCAAAAAATGCATTCCCATTCAAAATGCTATTTTCCCTAACCCCTAAAACTGAACTTAAACCTAACCCTAATCGTAACCCCTAACCCTAATTGTAACCCTAACATTAAACCTAACCCCTAAGCCTAAAATAGCCTTTTCCTTTTGGGGACTGGCGAAATGTCCCCAATCGATATAATTTTTCTGGTTGTGAGGACTTTTAGAGCTCGGAAGGATAGTAAAGTTAGACCACACACACACACACACACACACACACACACACACACACACACCCTGCCCCTCCTTCAAATCACCCTCATGATGGCTTAATGATTGTTTTGTCTCTGACAGGATGACATATATCATTTAAGTAATTGATTGACAGACAGGACTTCAGACCTTGATTCATCAAAGCTGACATTGGGTGTCTGGTCTATGTTGTTTAGCCCTGAGACATCTCTGGTATTCCAAAGACCCTTGATGCAACCTTGTCTTTGCTGTTTTTGTGCCATTCTTCAAGCCCTTATTTTATTCACTGACTGTCACTTTAATCAAGAGAGTCTGGTAGGCTTAATTCAGTTTTCAGCATTTCAGGATAGCGCCCCCTAGCTGAGATAGTAGCCTTGGTGGTGGTGATGCGGTGTGTTCTCGCACGCATGTGTGGGTGTGTACGTGCAAGCATGTGTGTGTGCGTGTATATGTGTGCATGCTTTTGAGTTTGCATATGTGTTTGTGTGTGTGCCTGCACACTTGCCCACGCTTGTGTGTGTGTTTGTGTGTGGCGTGAAGCATAAAGCAAGATGGCGCCAACAGAGATGGTCGCCTCGCTTTGAGTCCTTAGGAAGCTATGCAGTATTTTGTTTTTTTATTATTTCTTACATTGTTAGCCCAGAAAATCTTAAGTGTTATTACATACAGCCGAGAAGATCTATTGGATATAAGAGCGACATCAACTTACCAACATTACGATCTAGGAATAAAACTTTCCAGAAGCTAATAATTTGTTCAGACCACCACCAAGGACAGTGGATCTAATCCCAGAAGCTGACCCAAAACAACGCCGCCGCAGAAGAGGCAGATGGAGAAGATGGAGCAGCCTCCTGGTCAGGCTCCGTAGGCGTGCACACCGCCCACCGCTTCCGAGTATACTACTCTCCACTGTCCAGTCTCTTGACAACAAGGTAGATGAAATTAGAACAAGGGTTGCCTTCCAGAGAGACATCAGAGATTGTAACATTTTCTGTTTCATGGAAACATGGCTCTCTTGGGATACGTTGTCGGAGTCGGTTCAGCCACCGGGCTTCTTCATACGTCGCGCCAACAGAGATAAACACCTCTCTGGGAAGAAGAAGGGCAGGGGTGTATGCTTCATGATTAACGACACTGTCACGTTCTGACCTTTATTTCCTTTGTTTTGTCATTATTTAGTATGGTCAGGGCGTGAGTTGGGGTGGGCAGTCTATGTTTGTTTTTCTATGATTTGGGTATTTCTATGTTTCGGCCTAGTATGGTTCTCAATCAGAGGCAGGTGTCATTAGTTGTCTCTGATTGAGAATCATACTTAGGTAGCCTGGGTTTCACTGTGTGTTTGTGGGTGTTTGTTCCTGTCTCTGTGTTTGCACCAGATAGGGCTGTTTTGGTTTTTCACATTTCTTGTTTTGTTAGTCTATTCATGTATAGTTTCTTGATTAAAGAACCATGAATAATAACCACGCTGCGTTTTGGTCCGCCTCTCCTTCGACTCAAGAAAACCGTTACAGAATCACCCACCACAACAGGACCAAGCGGCGTGGTAACGGGCAGCAGCAGGAGCAGCGTAATAAGGATTTCTGGACTTGGGAAGAAATCCTCGACGGGAGAGGACCCTGGGCAAAGCCAGGGGAGTGTCGCCGCCCCAAGGTGCAGCAAGAGAAGCGGCAGCAGGAGCAGCGCGAGGAGGAACTACTGCAGCATAAATATTGAGGCTGAGACAGGAGGGGTCAGGAGACACTGTGGCCCCATCCGATGATACTCCCGGACAGGGCCAAACAGGCAGGATATCAACCCACCCACTTTTCCAAAGCACAGCCCCCACACCACAAGTCTATAATCTGGCAAGAACAGCTCAAACAAGAAAAGAGAAATGACAATCCATCATTACTTTACGACATGGTCAGTCAATTCTGAAAATGTCAAGAACTTTGGAAGTTTATTTTAGTGCAGTCGCAAAAACCATCAAGCGCTATGATGAATCTGCGGAAGACCCAGAGTTACCTCTGCTGCAGAGGATAAGTTCATTAGAGTTACCTGCCCAAATAAATGCTTCACAGAGTTCAAGAAACAGACACATCTCAACATCGACTGTTCAGAGGAGAGTGTTTGAATCAGGCTTTCATTGCTGCAAAGAAACCACTACTAAAGTACACCAATAATATAAGAGACTTGCTTGGGCCAAGAAACACGAGGAATGGACATTAGACCATTGGAAATCTGTGCTTTGAGATTTTGGTTCCAACCGCTGTGTCTTTGTGAGATGCAGAATAGGTGAATGAATCATCTCTGCATGCGTGGTTCCCACTGTAAAGCATGGAGGAGGAGGTGTGATGGCGCTTTTCTGGTGACACTGTTGGTAGAAACGCGTTCACCATCTGGCAGTCCGACAGACGAATCTGGGTTTGGAGATGACAGGAGAATGCAACCTGCCCGAATGCTTAGTGCCAACTGTAAAGTTTGGTGGAAGACGAATAATGGCCTGGGGCTGTTTTTAATGGTTCGGCTAGGCCCCTTAGTAACAGTGAAGGGAAATCTTAACATTACAGCATACAATGACATTCTAGACGATTTTGTGGCAACGATTTTGTGGCATCTTCCGACTTTGTGGCAACAGTTTGGGGAAGGCCCTTTCCTGTTCCAGCATGACAATCCCAGTGGTGGATAAAGTTCTCAATTGTCATACTTGAGTAAAGTTAAAGATACCTTAATAGAAAATGACTTCAGTAAAAGTGTGTTTAGTGAGTCTGCCAGATCAGAGGCATTAGGGATGACCAGGGATGTTCTCTTGATAAGTGTGTGAAATGGACCATTTTCCTGTCAAAATTTAATGAATACTTTTGGCTGTCAGGGAAAATGTATGGAGTAAAAAGTACATTATTTTGTTTAGGAATGTAGTGAAGTAAAAGTAAAAGTTGGCAAAAATATAAATAGTAAAGTAAAGTACAGATACTAAACAAAAAATACTTAAGTAGTACTTTAACATATTTTTACTTAAGTACTTTACACCACTTGACAATACCCCTGTGCACATATCAAGGTCCATACAGAAATGGTTTGTCGAGATCAGTGTGGAAGAACTTGACTGGCCTGCACAAGCCCTGACCTCACCTCCATCAAACACCTTTGGGATTAGGTCTGACTGCGAGCCAGGCCTAATCGCCCAACAGCATTGACCAACCTCATTAATGCTCTTTTGGCTGAATGGAAGCAAATCCCAGCTGCAATGTTCCAACATCTAGTGGAAAACCTTCCCAGAAGAGTTGAGGCTGTTATAGCTAGCAAAGCGGGGACTAACTCCATATGAATATCACATTTTGAGAATGAGCTCTCTGGTACTTTTAGTGATATGACCCATTTTATACATAGAAATTGACATTATACATAGCCTTCATTTAGGATCGCACAGTCAGCAAATCACCAGCAGAGGGAGTTTCCTTAGAATCAATTTCCTCTTCCCTGTATTGATTGATGGTGCTCATAAAATGTATCATAACTTCAGAACTAGTAGAGAACCAACTCTAGAAATGTGATGTACTTGTATAGTGTATTGTTCAAAACATGTCTTAAAATAAACTAAACCAAAAAGGGTAGTTTTGGTTGCTAAAATTCTAATAGTTCACCTAATTTCAGTTTATGTGACAAAACAAGCAAGTCTAGTGTAGAGAATCACTGTACCATCTAAACCACTGTGAAATATCTTTTCCATATTCAGCTGTTTGATGCTGGTGTACAAAACCGAAAGACGCAAAAACTAAACTTAAGAATGGGACACATAGAAATATCGCACATAGAACAGATCTATCGCTTCTTAGACTTGCTTTCAATGAGAAAAACAGATCTATAACACACATTTCTATGTGAATTTTGTTGGCTCGCCCAACAAGTTACATATCGCACGCAGCTTTAATATCTTTAATGTTGAATAAATTAATGTGGCATTTTTTATTTCAGAATCTGGACATACTCCATATTTTAGTGCACAAAACAGAGAGTATATTGACACCAAGATGTTGTCTGTATAGTGTACGGTTCACACATCATAGGGTCTTACATGTATCGTTATTAAAAGGGCCTAAAATGGCGACTTTCATCGTGATTTTCCCCCTCAAAAATGTGATGCATATGTAAAAGCATGTTTAACATCCTTTCTCCCAATGAAGTTCCTAATTGAGAATTGCCACATAATTCTGAAAAACAGCTGGAGTGGAATCGCCCTAGTGTCTCTGTCTGAATCCTTCAGCAGTTGAATGTCTGTGAGCTGTGCATTGATGCGTGTGTGTGTGTTTGTTTGTGTGTCTGTGTGTGTGTCTGTGTGTGTGTTGGCCTACACAAGTGGACATGTTTAACTATACTTGTGGGATCACAAGTCCCCACAATAATTTTAACCAACTCAGGACATTTAGTTAGTCCCCACAAGGAAAAAGGCTATTTGTAGGGTGTTTGGGGTTAGAATTTGGGTTAGGGGTTGGGTCAGGGTCTAGGGTTGGGTCAGGGTTTAGGTTAGGTTTTGGAGTTAAGGTTAGGTTAATTTTAGGGTTAGGGTAAGGGTTAGGGTTAGGTTTAGGGTTAAGGGTTAGGTTTAGGGTAAGGGTTAGGGTAAGGGTTAGGGAAAATAGGATTTTGAATGGAAATCAATTGTGTGTCCCCACATGATTAGTTAAAAAAGACTGTGTGTGTGTGTGTGTGTGTGTGTGAGCATGTGTGAGTGTGTGGCTGTTTGTCCTAGCCACCATGCTTCTACACCGGCATTGCTTGCTGTTTGGGGTTTTAGGCTGGGTTTCTGTACAGCACTTTGTGACATCAACTGATGTAAGAAGGGCTTTATAAATACATTTGATTGATTGATTGTCTGTCTCATAATTAATCCTCAGCAGTTTAAAGGCAGCGTGCTGCTGTGAATTGGTGTGTGTTTATGTGGTGGATGTGCAGGCGTTGCTATAAGGCTGATGTCAGTCTGTTGAAGCATTAAACCGTGATGGTGTCCTGGGAGCATGAAACAGACCACTGTTTGTTTGGTCCCCTCCAGAGGGGAACAGAGGAGACAGGGTGCTCTGCTCGGCCCTACAGGTTGGGCAGGCTCTGGCAGGAGACAGGAGGAAGAGAGGAAGAAGGGGGGTGAAGGATGGAGGAGGAGGAGGACGATCCTTGATTGTTCCTGCTCTATGTTCCACATTGGGAAAAAGAGAGGATGGGGCAAAGATAAAGTCGAGGGGGGAAGAAATGCTGTTTGCCGTAATTCTCAGCCAGGTCACCCGAGTGCGGTTTTGCTAGGTTGTTGTGGACGGAGATAGCGCATAAGAGTTAACCTCTGATTCTGCCTCTGATTCCAAAGGTTTTTCATGTTTGAATCCAGCGATAGAAAGTTTTTTTTAAGCCTCTCTCAAACTTGAACCCTTTCCTTAACCATTCAGAGTTAATGCCTAAACTTAATTCTAAACTTTAAAATTCTGAGATAATGCCTAAACTTAACCTTAAACACTTCTAAATGAATGTTGACGTTTGAAGCAACTTTGAAATTTGTTGTTTGAGAATCACAGATGAAGGTCTAATTCTGATGTGAGACTGGTTACTTTGTGGGTTCTTTGACAAAAGAGAGAAGGTGGTCAACTGACAGACATTGACAGACGTTGAATCAGGACATTTATCCTGCACTGTTCAAATTAAGTGCTTTGTAACACTAAAACTGGAATCTGAGCTGCCACCAACTTTAAGGAGACCAAACCTTGACTATACTGTTCCGTGCCGGGTAACTGTACCAGGCGGGTAACTGTACCAGGCGGGTAACTGTAATGGGTAACTGTACCAGGCGGGTAACTGTACCAGGCAAGTTCACAGATTCGGTTATCCCCCCTGCAGATGCAGATACAGACACAAACAAGCACACCAACACACGCGGGCGCACACGCACACGCACACACACACACACACACACACACACACACACACACACACAGCAGCATTGCAGTGACATTGACCATGGTGACCCAGCACAGATCAGCCTCCTGGAGGGCCACAGCAGTTCAGAGGAGAGCTGCCCAGCATGGTTCACTTTGTGTGTGGGTGTCAGTGTGTGTGTGTATATGTGTGTACGCGTGTCTGTGTGACTGTAACTGTGTGTGTGTGCATGAGTGACTGCAGGGGTGGCAATGCATCTCAGCTTTTGTTTTCAGAGGAATGGATTCTGTCAAATGCAGAATTGTACACCCTTATTCCAGCAAGAGGGCTTGTGTCAACCCTGCTCCTCAGAGAGTGTGTGTATGTGTGTGTGTGTGTGTGTGTGTGTGTGTGTGTGTGTGTGTGTGTGTGTGTGTGTGTGTGTGTGTGTGTGTGTGTGTGTGTGTGTGTGTGTGTGTGTGTGTGCGTGTGCGCGTGTGCGTGTGCACTTGCGTGTGTGACTGTAAGCCAGCCAAGGCAATCTTTTTTGGATCATGTTCTTGCTAGCAATATTCTCAGTGGAATAGCTGAAAATCTAAAGTGAAAAGAAGTAATATTACTTTTCTCTATGACAGTATTACTTTTATATTACCTTTATTTTACTGCTCTGGCATGTGCTCCAGTCCACAAAACGTCATTCACTTCTAAACCCTACCTGATCAACCTTCACCTAGTTACTGCTTCCCATGTCTAAACTACATGGCAGCAAGTCTTTCCATGGAAAATGTCAGCCCTGAAGCCTTGGAGGACGTGGTGCCCCGCCTTAAACAGTGCTCTAGGGCACACACTGAGAGCAAAGTAGGTCCACTGAGAAGGAGGTGTGTAATTTATGCTCACAAACACACACACGCACAAACACACACACACACGAACACACACACACACACACACGAACACACACACAGACACACACACACACACACACGAACACACACAGCATCAGTGTAGTGACATTGACCATGGTGAACCAGCATGGCTCAACCCCTCAAATGTGTGATGTTTGACAGATCTCCTCTGGATTATGACTGCCTTCAGGCCCTAAGTTTCACAGGAGATAGAGAGGGAGAGAGAGGGGTTTGAAATAGAGAGAGAGAGGGAGAATGAGGGTGGCGATACAGAGAGAGAATGAGGGTGGCGATACAGAGAGAGAGAGAGAGAGAGCAATTTTAAAAGGGTGGAGATAGGGAGAGGGGGAGAAAGAGGGTGGAGATAAGGACCCTGTGACTAAACACCTCCCACTGCAACTGGATTCTGGACTTCCTGACGGGCCGTCCCCAGGTGGTAAGGGTAGGTAACAACACATCTGCCACGCTAATCCTCAACACGCGGCGTGCTTAGTCCCCTCCCGTATTCCCTGTTCACCTATGACTGCATGGCCAAGCACGACTCCAACAAATCAAATCAAATCAAATCAAATTTTATTTGTCACATACACATGGTTAGCAGATGTTAATGCGAGTGTAGCGAAATGCTTGTGCTTCTAGTTCCGACAATGCAGTAATAACGAACAAGTAATCTAACTAACAATTCCAAAAAAACTACTGTCTTATACACAGTGTAAGGGGATAAAGAATATGTACATAAGGATATATGAATGAGTGATGGTACAGAGCAGCATAGGCAAGATACAGTAGATGATATCGAGTACAGTATATACATATGAGATGAGTATGTAAACCAAGTGGCATAGTTAAAGTGGCTAGTGATACATGTATTACATAAGGATGCAGTCGATGATATAGAGTACAGTATCTACGTATGCATATGAGATGAATAATATAGGGTAAGTAACATTATATAAGGTAGCATTGTTTAAAGTGGCTAGTGATATATTTACATCATTTCCCATCAATTCCCATTATTAAAGTGGCTGGAGTAGAGTCAGTGTCATTGACAGTGTGTTGGCAGTAGCCACTCAATGTAAGTGGTGGCTGTTTAACAGTCTGATGGCCTTGAGATAGAAGCTGTTTTTCAGTCTCTCGGTCCCAGCTTTGATGCACCTGTACTGACCTCGCCTTCTGGATGACAGCGGGGTGAACAGGCAGTGGCTCGGTGGTTGATGTCCTTGATGATCTTTATGGCCTTCCTGTAGCATTGGGTGGTGTAGGTGTCCTGGAGGGCAGGTAGTTTGCCCCGGTGATGCGTTGTGCAGACCTCACTACCCTCTGGAGAGCCTTACGGTTGAGGGCGGTGCAGTTGCCATACCAGGCGGTGATACAGCCCGCCAGGATGCTCTCGATTGTGCATCTGTAGAAGTTTGTGAGTGCTTTTGGTGACAAGCCGAATTTCTTCAGCCTCCTGAGGTTGAAGAGGCGCTGCTGCGCCTTCCTCACGATGCTGTCTGTGTGAGTGGACCAATTCAGTTTGTCTGTGATGTGTATGCCGAGGAACTTAAAACTTGCTACCCTCTCCACTACTGTTCCATCGATGTGGATGGGGGGTGTTCCCTCTGCTGTTTCCTGAAGTCCACAATCATCTCCTTAGTTTTGTTGACGTTGAGTGTGAGGTTATTTTCCTGACACCACACTCCGAGGGCCCTCACCTCCTCCCTGTAGGCCGTCTCGTCGTTGTTGGTAATCAAGCCTACCACTGTTGTGTCGTCCGCAAACTTGATGATTGAGTTGGAGGCGTGCGTGGCCACGCAGTCGTGGGTGAACAGGGAGTACAGGAGAGGGCTCAGAACGCACCCTTGTGGGGCCCCAGTGTTGAGGATCAGCGGGGAGGAGATGTTGTTGCCTACCCTCACCACCTGGGGGCGGCCCGTCAGGAAGTCCAGAACCCAGTTGCACAGGGCGGGGTCGAGACCCAGGGTCTCGAGCTTGATGACGAGCTTGGAGGGTACTATGGTGTTGAATGCCGAGCTGTAGTCGATGAACAGCATTCTCACATAGGTATTCCTCTTGTCCAGATGGGTTAGGGCAGTGTGCAGTGTGGTTGAGATTGCATCGTCTGTGGACCTATTTGGGCGGTAAGCAAATTGGAGTGGGTCTAGGGTGTCAGGTAGGGTGGAGGTGATATGGTCCTTGACTAGTCTCTCAAAGCACTTCATGATGACGGATGTGAGTGCTACGGGCGGTAGTCGTTTAGCTCAGTTACCTTAGCTTTCTTGGGAACAGGAACAATGGTGGCCCTCTTGAAGCATGTGGGAACAGCAGACTGGTATAGGGATTGATTGAATATGTCCGTAAACACACCGGCCAGCTGGTCTGCGCATGCTCTGAGGGCGCGGCTGGGGATGCCGTCTGGGCCTGCAGCCTTGCGAGGGTTAACACGTTTAAATGTCTTACTCACTTCGGCTGCAGTGAAGGAGAGACCGCATGTTTTCGTTGCAGGCCGTGTCAGTGGCACTGTATTGTCCTCAAAGCGGGCAAAAAGTTATTTAGTCTGCCTGGGAGCAAGACATCCTGGTCCGTGACTGGGCTGGGTTTCTTCCTGTAGTCCATGATTGACTGTAGACCCTGCCACATGCCTCTTGTGTCTGAGCCGTTGAATTGAGATTCTACTTTGTCTCTGTACTGGCGCTTAGCTTGTTTGATAGCCTTGCGGAGGGAATAGCTGCACTGTTTGTATTCAGTCATGTTACCAGACACCTTGCCCTGATTAAAAGCAGTGGTTCGTGCCTTCAGTTTCACACGAATGCTGCCATCAATCCAAGGTTTCTGGTTAGGGAATGTTTTAATCGTTGCTATGGGAACGACATCTTCAACGCACGTTCTAATGAACTCGCACACCGAATCAGCGTATTCGTCAATGTTGTTGTCTGACGCAATACGAAACATCTCCCAGTCCACATGATGGAAGCAGTCTTGGAGTGTGGAGTCAGCTTGGTCGGACCAGCGTTGGACAGACCTCAGCGTGGGAGCCTCTTGTTTTAGTTTCTGTCTGTAGGCAGGGATCAACAAAATGGAGTCGTGGTCAGCTTTTCCGAAAGGGGGCGGGGCAGGGCCTTATATGCGTCGCGGAAGTTAGAGTAACAATGATCCAGGGTCTTTCCACCCCTGGTTGCGCAATCAATATGCTGATAAAATTTAGGGAGTCTTGTTTTCAGATTAGCCTTGTTAAAATCCCCAGCTACAATGAATGCAGCCTCCGGATAAATCGTTTCCAGTTTGCAGAGAGTTAAATAAAGTTCGTTCAGAGCCATCGATGTGTCTGCTTGGGGGGGGATATATACGGCTGTGATTATAATCGAAGAGAATTCTCTTGGTAGATAATGCGGTCTACATTTGATTGTGAGGAATTCTAAATCAGGTGAACAGAAGGATTTGAGTTCCTGTATGTTTCTGTCATCACACCATGTCACGTTAGTCATAAGGCATACGCCCCCGCCCCTCTTCTTACCAGAAAGATGTTTGTTTCTGTCGGCGCGATGCGTTTAGCCATGTTTCCGTGAAGCAGAGAACGTTGCAGTCTCTGATGTCCCTCTGGAATGCTACCCTTGCTCGGATTTCATCAACCTTGTTGTCAAGAGACTGGACATTGGCGAGAAGAATGCTAGGGAGTGGTGCACGGTGTGCCCGTCTCCGGAGTCTGACCAGAAGACCGCTTCGTTTCCCTCTTTTTCTGAGTCGTTTTTTTGGGTCGCTGCATGTAATCCACTCCGTTACACTGGTTGTAAGGCAGAACACAGGATCCGCATCGCGAAAAACATATTCTTGGTCGTACTGATGGTGAGTTGACGCTGATCTTATATTCAGTAGTTCTTCTCGGCTGTATGTAATGAAACCTAAGATGACCTGGGGTACTAGTGTAAGAAATAACACGTAAAAAAACAAAAAATTGCATAGTTTCCTAGGAACACGAAGCGAGGCGGCCATCTCTGTCGGCGCCGGCGCTGAAAAGCACCATCATTAAGTTTGCAGACGACACAACAGTGGTAGACCTGATCCCAATGAGACAGCCTATAGGGAGGAGGTCAGAGACCTGGCAGTGTGGTGCTAGGATAACAACCTCTCCCTCAAGGTGATAAAGACCAAAGAGATGATTGTGGACTACAGGAAAAGGAGGACCGAGTACGCTGCCATTCTCATCGACGGGGCAGTAGTGGATTGAGAGCTTCAAGTTCCTAGGTGTCCACATCACCAACAAATTAACATGGTCCAAACACACCAAGACAGTTATGAAGAGGGCACAACAAAGCCTATTCCCCCTCAGAAGATTTGGCATGGGTCATCAGACCCTCAAAAAGCTCTACAGCTGCACCATGGAGAGCATCATGACTGGTTGCATCACCGCCTGGTATGGCAACTGCTAGACAATACAAACACTAAACCAACCACCCATGTCACACCCTGACCTAACCAAAATAATAAAGAAAACAAAGATAACTAAGGTCAGGGCGTGACAAACACAGAGAGCCGGGACACCCATTTATCATCCCCTCTGAAAGACAGCACCCTACACAGGGAATTGTACCCAATCATGGCCCTGGGATATTTTTTTAGATCAGAGGAAAGGGTGCCTCCAACACCACAAGAGGAGGGAAAACAAACTCAATCTACTTTAAAATTACTAAAGCCAAATAGAAACTGTGTAGGAATGATAATGGACTTATATTCCAAAAAACGGATCTTGTTGAAGAATGCGCCACCGGGGCAAAATTAGTTTGGCACCCCTGGTCTAGACAGAGCATGTATACTGTTCAATATATAACACACACACACACCATCTCTTCTTTCCTCTAATGGTTTCCCAAACTCTCTTAATTAGGCCTCTTCAGACATGCAGATGTTCTCCCTCTGTCGTTAGTGAGACACTGGGGAACGTGTGTGTATGTGTGTGTGTTAGGGAGACACTGGGGAACGTGTGTATATGTGTGTGTGTGTTAGGGAGACACTGGGGAACGTGTGTGTGTGCGTGCGTTAGGGAGACACTGGGGAACGTGTGTGTGTGCGTGCATTAGTGAGACACTGGGGAACGTGTGTGTATGTGTGTGTGTTAGGGAGACACTGGGGAACGTGTGTATATGTGTGTGTGTGTTAGGGAGACACTGGGGAACGTGTGTGTATGTGTGTGTGTTAGGGAGACACTGGGAAACGTGTGTATATGTGTGTGTGTGTTAGGGAGACACTGGGGAACGTGTGTGTGTGCGTGCGTTAGGGAGACACTGGGGAACGTGTGTGTGTGCGTGCATTAGTGAGACACTGGGGAACGTGTGTGTATGTGTGTGTGTTAGGGAGACACTGGGGAACGTGTGTATATGTGTGTGTGTGTTAGGGAGACACTGGGGAACGTGTGTGTGTGCGTGCGTTAGGGAGATACTTGGGAACGTGTGTGTGTGTTAGGGAGACACTGGGGAACGTGTGTGTATGTGTGTGTGTTAGGGAGACACTGGGAAACGTGTGTATATGTGTGTGTGTTAGGGAGACACTGGGGAACGTGTGTGTGTGCGTGCGTTAGGGAGACACTGGGGAACGTGTGTGTGTGCGTGCATTAGTGAGACACTGGGGAACGTGTGTGTATGTGTGTGTGTTAGGGAGACACTGGGGAACGTGTGTATATGTGTGTGTGTGTTAGGGAGACACTGGGGAACGTGTGTGTGTGCGTGCGTTAGGGAGATACTTGGGAACGTGTGTGTGTGTTAGGGAGACACTGGGGAACGTGTGTGTGTGTGTGTGTGTGTGTGTGTGTGTGTGTGTGTGTGTGTGTGTGTGTGTGTGTGTGTGTGTGTGTGTGCATTAGGGAGACACTTAGGAAAGTGTGTGTGTGTGCGTGTGTTAGGGAGACACTGGGGAACGTGTGTGTATGTGTGTGTGTGTGTTAGGGAGACACTGGGGAACGTGTGTGTTAGGGAGACACTAGGGAACGTGTGTGTGTGTTAGGGAGACACTGGGGAACGTGTTTGTGTGTGTGTGTGTTAGGGAGACACTGGGGAACGTGTGTGTGTGTGTGTGCATTAGGGAGACACTGGGGAACGTATGTGTGTGTGTGTGTGGTGCGAGGGCTGACAAGGCACCTACAGTACCAGTTGTCTCAAGGTGTGTCATGTGTTAGTTGTGCAGAGGGGAGAACGGAGTCAGGCGCAGGACACAGAACTGAGTAAAATAACGTACTTTTACTCGGGAAAAATAATCAGCAAAAATAACTCCACGCAGGGATAACAAACCCTAACACAACAGACTAACACAGAACCGGGAACAATAAAGCACAAAACATAATGAGAACCAGAAGGTTAAATAGGGAAATAATAATAATGTAATGGGAACAATCAAGACATTACAAATGGAAAAAGAAACGTGGATCGGTAGTAGATAGAAAGCCGGTGACGACGACCTGGGGACCGTCACCGGAGGCTCCGGACTGGGGACCGTCACCAGAGGGGGACTGGGGACAGTCGCTGCAGGCTCCGGACTGGGGACCATCACCGGAGGCTCCGGACTGGGGACAGTCGCTGCAGGCTCTGGACTGGGGACCATCGCCGGAGGCTCCGGACTGGGGACAGTTGCTGCAGGCTCTGGACTGGGGACCATCGCCGGAGGCTCCGGACTGGGGACAGTCGCTGCAGGCTCCGGACGGCGGACCATCGCTGGAGACTCCGGACTGGGGACAGTCGCTGCAGGCTCCGGACTGGGGACCGTCGCTGCAGGCTCCGGACCGCGGATCGTCACTGGAGGCTTCGGACCATGGATCATCACTAGAGGCTTCGTGCCATGGATCATCACTGGAGGCTTCGTGCCATGGATCATCACTGGAGGCTTCGTGCCATGGATCATCACTGGAGGCTCTGTGCCATGGATCATCACTGGAGGCTTCGTGCCATGGATCATCACTGGAGGCTTCGTGCCATGGATCATCACTGGAGGCTTCGTGCCATGGATCATCACTGGAGGCTCCGTGCCATGGATCATCACTGGTGGAACAGGGCTTGCCGGGCTGGGGAGACGCACAGGAGACCAGGTGCGTGGAGCTGGCACAGGATATACTGTGCCGTGGAGACGCACCGGAGGTCTGGAGTGCAGAGTTGGCACAATCCGTCCTGGCTGGATGCTCACCGTAGCCCGGCATCTGCGGGTCACTGGCACAGGACGCACTGGGCTGTGAAGGCGCACCAGAGACACAGTGCGTAGAGCCGGCGCAGGATATCCTGGGCCGAAGAGACGCACCAGAGACCAGGGGCGCTGAGCCGGCACAATCCGTCCTGGCTGAATGCCCACTCTAGCACAGCAATTGCGGGGAGCTGGCACAGAGCGCACCGGGCTGTGGATGCGTACCGGAGACACAGTACGTGTAACCGCAAAGCATGCTGCCTGAAGGGTCACACGCTCCTCAAAGCGACTGTCTTGCTCCAGACTCCAACCCCTCCAAACTCTTTCGTTCCTCTCCACTGCCAACCACTCCTCGCTCAAACGGTCCAAGAATTCCTCCTCGGTCTCGGACTCACCCCTCAGCACAGACGCCCGCGTCATCTGCCTCCCCCCAAAAATGTTTGGGGCTGCCTCTCGGGTTTCCGTTGTGTCCTCTCCTCCTGACCACGCTGCTTGGTCCATTTGTGGTGGGATCTTCTGTTACGCTCGTTGTTGGTATTAGACCAAGGTGCAGCGCGGTAGGCGTACATTTTGAATTTATTAAATGAACACCAAAAAAAACAAGAAAGATAAACGACACGTAAAGTATTGTAGCACTAACACAGCAACTAACAAAAACAAGATCCCACAACTGAAGGTGGGAAAAAGGGCTGCCTAGTATGATCCCCAATCAGAGACAACGATAAACAGCTGAATCTGATTGGGAACCATACTAGACCAACAAAGAAATAGAAACATAGATTTGCCCACCCAAGTCACACCCTGACCTAACCAAATAGAGTGATATAAGTACACACTCTCTAAGTTCCTAACTAGTACTCCCTCCCCTCTAGGAGGACCAAGGTCATCCCCCCCAGTCTGAGCCTCCTCACTTCGTTTAGTGGGGTTGTGTATGCCACACCAACCAGCTCTACTCATTTGATTGCGTGCAGTCAATGTGATCTACTCTCCCTCTTTACCTCTCTCTCCATCTCTCTCTCTCGCTCTCTCAATTCCCACCATTCCCTCGTGGCCGTGATCAGTATAATCAAACACGTTCACTGTGCATTAAGGTAATGATGAGTTTTGTAGTTGTGTGTTCAATTGAGTGCGTCAATTGAATTACTAGGTGGGTATTGTAGACGTGAATAATTGGAAATGATTTACCTGGCCAAAATCAAGGTGTAAATAAAGAAATACAGAGTACTGCTGCTTGTGTTCCTGTAGGGTGATGGATGAGAGGAACAGGTTCAGACAAGCCCTCTGGCACAGAAACATACAGACACACAGAACTAGTTCATCCAGACCTGTCTGAATGGCCACAATTTAAGTCTTCAGGGAAGTTGAAAGCAATTGAAAACAATGTAGGTAAATTGAAAGTAATTTTCTTTCATGGGTCAATCTCCTTTTCTTTACCTGCCATCTATCTCTTTCTCTATTCCCCTTTCAATGTGTCACTCTATGTTCTGTTTTCCTCTCTATCTATCTATCTATCTATCTATCTATCTATCTATCTATCTATCTATCTATCTATCTATCTATCTATCTATCTATCTATCTATCTATCTATCTATCTATCTATCTATCTATCTATCTATCTATCTATCTATCTATCTATCTATCTATCTATCTATCTATCTATCTATCTATCTCTCTATCTCTCTCTCTCTCTCTCTCTCTCTCTCTCTCTCTCTCTCTCTCTCTCTCTCTCTCTCTCTCTCTCTCTCTCTCTCTCTCTCTCTCTCTCTCTCTCTCTCTCTCTCTCTCTCTCTCTCTCTCTCTCTCTCTCTCTCTCTCATTCTCTTGCTCTCTCTCCCTCTCCCTCTCCCTCTCCCTGTCTCTGTCTCTGTCTCTGTCTCTGTCTCTGTCTCTGTCTCTGTCTCTGTCTCTGTCTCTCTCTGTCTCTGTCTCTCTCTCTGTCTCTGTCTCTCTGTCTCTCTGTCTGGCAATTCAATTCAATTCAATGGGCTTTATTGGCATGGGAAACATGTGTTAACATTGCCAAAGCAAGTGAGGTAGATAATATACAAAAGTGAAATAAACAATAAAAATAACAGTAAACATTACACATACAGAAGTTTCAAAAGAATAAAGACATTACAAATGTCATATTATGTATATATACAGTGTTGTAACAATGTACAAATGGTTAAAGTACACAAGGGAAAATAAATAAGCATAAATATGGGTTGTATTTACAATGGTGTTTGTTCTTCACTGGTTGCCCTTTCCTTGTGGCAACAGGTCACACATCTTGCTGCTGTGATGGCACACTGGAATTTCACCCAGTAGATATGGGAGTTTATCAAAATTGTGTTTGTTTTCGAATTCTTTGTGGATCTGTGTAATCTGAGAGAAATATGTGTCTCTAATATGGTCATACATTTGGCAGGAGGTTAGGAAGTGCAGCTCAGTTTCCACCTCATTTTGTGGGCAGTGTGCACATAGCTTGCCTTCTCTTGAGAGCCAGGTCTGCCTATGGTGGCCACTCAATAGAAGGCTATGCTCACTGAGTCTGTACACAGTCAAGGATTTTCTTAATCCCCTCCCTCCCTCCCCATCTCTATTTCCATCTCCTCTTCCCTCTCCTGCAGAGTTGTCTCTCATACATATTTTACATATCTAAAAAAAAACGTACTCAACTCTCGCTTTGTGCACAGCTGAATGGCCCGTGTGATTTGGTATCAGTGTGTCAGTGCGTGCGTGCGTGTGTGCGTTCGATGCGAATGTGTTGATTTCTACTTCATTTATTTGTATGCCTGTGGGTTCATGTAGTTTGTGTTTGCCCTGTATGTATCTATGTGCCACTTCACATTTGTGTATGCAGTGTGTATGTATGCATGTACAGTATACTGTATGTGTGTGTCCATGTGTGTGCAGTCATGTGACCCTCACCTCTCTAAATTCATGAGTATCTCCTAAGCAGTGACTAGGTCTTTATTTGGGGGGGGGGTTCCAGCGCTGTGTTATCAAGAGTATAGCACTCTATGTCTCTCAGCCAGCCCATCCCTTTGTGTTTGTCTGTGTATTAGAGGCCTTAATTCATAAAAACCTGTCTCTGTAAATTACTCGCTGCCTCCCTCCTGAAACACATGGAGCGAGGGAGGAATGGAGGGAGAGAGAGATGGAGATAGAGAGAGGGTTGCAGCTCACGTTCCTAAGCTTTCTCTCTTTCATGCTCTCCAACTTTCCCTATTTTTTTCTCTCTTTGCCTCTCCCTCTACCCCTTTCCCTCTACCCCTCTCCCTCTACCCCTCTCTCTCTACTCCTCACCCTCTACCCCTCTCTCTCTACCCCTCTCTCTCTACCCCTTTCCCTCTACCCCTCTCTCTACCCCTCTCTCTCTACTCCTCCCTCTACCCTCTCTCTCTACCCCCTCTCTCTACCCCCCTCTCTACCCCCCTCTCTACCCCTCTCTACCCCTCTCCCTCCACCCCTCTCTCTCCACCCCTCTCTCTCTTCCCCCCTCTCCACCCCTCTCCCTCTATCCCCTCTCCCCCTCTCTCTACCCCCCTCTCCACCCCTCTCTCTACCCCCCTCTCCACCTCTCTCTCTCCTCTCTCTCTACCCCCCCTCTCTCTCCCCCCTCTCTCTCTCTACCCCCTCTCTCTACCCCCCTCTCCACCCCTCTCTCTCCACCCCTCTCTCTCTACCCCCCCTCTCCACCCCTCTCTCTCTAACCCCCTCTCTCTACCCCCCTCTCCACTCTCTCTACCCCTCTCTCTCTACCCCCCTCTCCACCCCCCCTCTCCACCCTCTCTCTCTACCCCCTCTCTCTACCCCCCTCTCCACCCCTCTCCCTCTATCCCTCTCTCTACCCCTCTCTCTCTAACCCCTCTCTCTACCCCCCTCTCCACCCCTCTCTCTCCACCCCTCTCTCTCTACCCCCTCTCCACCCCTCTCTCTCCACCCCCTCTCTCTACCCCCTCTCTCTACCCCCTCTCCACCCCCTCTCTCTACCCCTCTCTCTACCCCCTCCCTCTCCACCCCTCTCTCTCCACCCCTCTCCCTCTATCCCTCTCTCTACCCCTCTTTCTCAGTCGGTCTCATTTTCTCATTCTCCACTCACTCTTGTCTTTCACATATTCCCACCATTTCTCTTTCTCTCTTTCCCTTGTTTTTGTCTGTCCCATTCTGTTCATCCTTCCTCTCACAATCCCTCCTCAACCTAGAGCCACAGGAGCCACATCCGGTCTTCAATGAGGTCCAGAGGGCTGCACTGAAAATGTGTTATATTTCCTCACATTCAAAATGTGCAAAAGATACTCCTCCATCCATCATTTTTGGATATTCCTGGACTGTCTTTCTACAGGGTTTCATTTAGTGTATTGAAGTATATTAAAATATACATATATTTTTTTGTTTATCTGTCGGCCCCGAACTCAGGCCCTGTGTGTAGTTAACCGACCCTCTCTGTCCATTCATTGCCATTTTACCTGTTGTTGTTGTTGTCTTAGCAGATTAGATGTTGTTGTCTAAGCTAGCTCTCCCAATCAACACCTGTGATTGCTTTACGCCTCGCTTTATGTCTCTCTCAAATGTCAATATGCCTTGTATACTGTTGTTTAGGATAGTTATCATTGTTTTAGTTTACGGTGGAGCATCTAGTCGAACTCTACATGCCTCAGACTTCTCCTTTGTCCCACCTCCCACACATGCGGTGACCTGAACCAGAAAAAACAGCACTTCCAGAGATGCAACCTCTCTTATCATCACTCAGTGCCTGGGCTTACCTCCACTGTACCCGCACCCCACCATACCCCTGTCTGCACATTATGCCCTGAATCTATTCTACCACACCCAGAAATCTGCTCCTTTTATTCTCTGACCCCAACGCACTAGACGACCAGTTTTCGATAGCCTTTAGCCGTGCCCTCATCCTACTCCTCCTCTGTTCCTCGGGTCATGTGGAGGTGAACCCAGGCCCTGCGTGTCTCCAGGCACTCTCATTTGTTGACTTCTGTAATCGAAAAAGCCTTGGTTTCATGCATGTTAACATCAGAAGCCTCCTCCCTAAGTTTGTTTTACTCACTGCTTTAGCACACTCCGCCAACCCTCATGTGCTTGCCGTGTCTGAATCCTGGCTTAGGAAGACCATCAAAAATTCGGAGATTTCCATGCCCATGGACACCATATGTGAATTGATTGCCCCTCATCTATCTTCAGAGTTCGTTCTGTTTGGTGAACTAAACTGGGATATGCTTAACACCCCGGCAGTCCTACAATCTAAGATAGATGCCCTCAATCTCACACAAATCATCAAGGAACCCACCAGGTACAATCCTAAATCCGTAAACATGTGCACCCTCATAGATATTATCCTGACCAACTTGCCCTCCAAATACACCTCTGCTGTTTTCAATCAGGATCTCAGCGATCACTGCCTCATTGCCTGCATCCGCTATGGGTCCGCGGTCAAACGATCACCCCTCATCACTGTCAAACGCTCCTTAAAACACTTCTGCAAGCAGGCCTTTCTAATCGACCTGGCCCGGGTATCCTGGAAGGATATTGAAGGATATTGACCTCATCCCGTCATCCCATCAGTCGTGGATGCCTGTTCGTTCTTCAACTTCTTATGGGCATGTGGGACGGTAGCTTTACAGCGAAAGCACACCATGCGATTATCTGAGGACAGCGCCTTTTGTTCGATAATGTCCTTCTTTATATCCATAAAAACCCATTTTAGCTTTTGATTTGATTTGATTTGATTTAGCTGGCACGCTTCAGTCAATAATCCACCCAGTTTCCCCCCATCAAAATGCATACAACATGAATCCCAAACGTTACTTATAAACTTTTCCAAACAAGTCAAACAAAGTTTATAATCAAACTTTAGGTACCCTAATACATAAATAAAGAAATCGTTATTGTCTTTACCGGAGAAAAATACCAAAGAACGCGCTCTCATTCAAGAGCTTGGAAACACTACAGGCAAAATGGGATCCACTTAGAAAAACTACAATTGCTGGCTCATTTTTCCAAAAACCAGCCTGAAACTCTTTCTAAAGACTGTTGACATCTAGTGGAAGCCCTAGAAACTGCAATCTGGGAGGACTTCGCCTTATAATAAAGTGACAGCCATTGAAAATAGTGGTAGGCTGAATTTTTTTTTGGGGGGGGGGGTGGTTTGTACTCATTCACCTGCCATATCAGTTCTGTTATACTCACATACATTATTAGAACTGTTTTAGAAACTTTAGAGTGTTTTCCTTCCAAAAATGCATATCCTAGCTTCTGGGCCTGAGTAACAGGCAGTTTACTTTGGGCACGCTTTTCATCCGGACTTGAAAATACTACCCAAGAAAGGTTAAAAGTAATTTCCTCACCATCTTAAATAAGCATGCCCCTTTCAAAAAATGTAGAACTAAGAACAGATATAGCCCTTTCCAGAACTGACTGCCCTTGACCAGCACAAAAACATCCTGTGGCGGACTGCAATTGCATCGAATAGTCCCCGCGATATGCAACTGTTCAGGGAAGTCAGGAACCACTACACGCAGTCAGTTAGGAAAGCAAAGGCTAGCTTTTTCAAACAGAAATTCGCATCCTGTAGCTCTAACTCCATGGAGAACAAGAGCACCTCCTCCCAGCTGCCTACTGCTCTGAGGCTAGGTAACACGGTCACCACCGATAAATCCATGATAATTGAACATTTCAATAAGCATTTCTCTACTGCTGGCCATGCTTTCCTCCTGGCTACCCCAACCCCGGCCAACAGCTCCGCCCTCCCCTGCAGCTACTTGCCCGAGCCTCCCCAGCTTGTCCTTCACCCAAATCCAGATAGCAGATATTCTGAAAGAGCTGCAAGACCTGGACCCGTAACAATCAACTGGGCTAGACAATCTGGACCCTCTCTTTCTAAAACTATATGCCGCCAATGTTGCTACCCCTATTATCAGTCTGTTCAACCTCTCTTTCGTATTGTCCAGGATCCCTAAATATTGGAAAGCTGCCACAGTCATCCCCCTCTTCAAAGGGGGGGACACTCTATACCCAAACTGTTCTAGACCTATTTCCATCCAACTCTGCCTCTCTTATGTGTTCGAAAGACAAGTCAATAAACAGATCACTGACCATTTCGAATCACACCGTACCTTCTCCGCTGTGCAATCTGGTTTCCGAGCTGGTCATGGGTGCACCTCAGCCACGCTCAAGGTACTAAACAATATTATAACCGCCATCATTAAAAAACAGTACTTTGCAGCGACCTTCATCGACCTGGCCAAGGCTTTCGACTCTGTCAATCACAGTATTTTTATCGGCAGACTCAATAGCCTTGGTTTCTCAAATGACTGCCTCGCCTGGTTCACCAGCTACTTTGCAGACAGAGTTCAGTGTGTCAAATCGAAGGGCCTGTTGTCCGGACCTCTGGCAGTCTCTATGGGGGTACCACAGGGTTCAATTCTCGGGCCGACTCTTTTCTCTGTATATATCAATGATGTTGCTCTTGCTGCGGGTGATTCCCTGATCCACCTCTACGCAGACGACACCATTCTGTATACATATTGCCCTTCTTTGAACACTGAGGTAACTAACCTCCAAATGAGCTTCAATGCCATACAACACTCCTTCCGTGTCCTCCACCTGCTCTTAAACACTAGTAAAACCAAATGCATGCTTTTCAACCATTCTCTGCCCGCACCCGCCCGCCCTACTAGCATCACTAACCTGGACGGTTCTGACCTAGAATATGTGGACAACTACAAATACCTAGGTGTCCAGCTAGACGGTAAACTCTCCTTCCAGACTCATATTAAACATCTCCAATCCAAAATCAAATCTAGAATCGGTTTTCTATTTCGCAACAAAGCCTCCTTCACTCACGCCGCCAAACTTACCCTAGTTAAACTGACTATCCTACCGATCTTCGACTTTGGCGATGTCATCTACAAAATAGCTTCCAATAATCTACTCAGCAAACTGGGTGCAGTCTATCACAGTGCCATCCGTTTTGTCACCAAAGCCCCTTATACCTACCACCACTGCGACCTGTATACTCTAGTCGGCTGGCCCTCGCTACATATTCGTCGCCAGACCCACTGGCTCCAGGTCATCTATCATCTCCAGGTCATCTTTGCTAGGTAAAGCTCTGCCTTATCTCAGCTCACTGTTCACGATAACAACACCCTTCCGTAGCACCGCTCCAGCAGGTATATCTCACTGGTCATCCACAAAGTAAACACCTCCTTTGGCCGCCTTTCCTTCCAGTCCTCTGCTGCCAGTGACTGGAACGAATTGCAAAAGTTGGAGACTTATATTTCCCTCAATAACTTTAACGTCAGCTATTTGAGCAGCTAACCAATCGCTGCAGCTATACATAGTCCATCTGTAAATAGCCCACCCAATCTACCTACCTCATCCCCATATTGTTTTTATTTACTTTTCTTCTCTTTTGCACACCAGTATCTCTACTTGCACATCATCATCTGCTCATGTATCACTCCAGTGTTAATCTGCTAAATTGTAATTACTTCGCTACTATGGCCTATTTATTGCCTACCTCCTCTCGCCATTTGCACACTCTGACTTTCTTTTTTTTCTATTGTGTTATTGACTGTACGCTTGTTTTTTCCATGTGTAACTCTGTGTTGATGTTTGTGTCGCACTGCTTTGCTTTATCTTGGCCAAGTCGCAGTTGTAAATGAGAACTTGTTCTCAACTAGCCTACCTGGTTAAATAAAGGTGAAATAACTAAAAATAAAAAATAGAAATGTGAGTATATTACCCAGGTTTTTTATTTTTATTTCACTTCACCAATTTGTGCTATTTTGTGTATGTCCATTACATGAAATCCAAATAAAAATCAATTTAAATTACAGGTTGCAATGCAACAAAATAGGATAAATGCCAAGGGGGATGAATACTTTTGCAAGGCCCTGTATGTGTGTTTGTCTACCTCTTGTGTGTGTTTGTGCCTTTGTAGCGAGTGTGTATAAATCTCCACTCCTCCTCTTCCTCTGACTATAAACCAGTGCTGTCCCTGTCCCAACACCAAAACCCAACCCAGCAGCCCACCACCACAAGCCAACCCAGCAGCCGAACACCACAAGCCAACCCAGCAGCCCAACACCACAAGCCAACCCAGCAACCCAACACCCCAACACCACAAGCCAACCCAGCAGCCCAATACCCCAACACCACAAGCCAACACAGCAGCCCAACACCACAAGCCAACCCAGCAGTCCAACACCCCAACACCACAAGCCAACCCAGCAGCCCAATACACCAACACCACAAGCCAACCCAGGAGCCCAATACCCCAACACCACAAGCCAACCCAGCAGCCCAATAGCCCAACACCACAAGCCAACCCAGCAGCCCAATACCCCAACACCACAAGCCAACCCAGCAGCCCAACACCCCAACACCACAACCCAGCCCAGCAGCCCAGCAGCCCAGCAGCCCAGCAGCCCAACACCACACCACAACCCAACACCACAACCCAACCCAACAACCCAGGCCTGATGACATCACTCAGATAAATTGATTCTGGTCTCATGGATGGCTGGGTCTGGAAAATCATCTCCTTGTCTTTTTTACTTCCTTCCACCCCGTTCTTATCAAAAGTTTGAAGAGGGTTCTCTTTACCAACGGCTGATATCTCATCAAGAAGAGAAGCCTCTTCAAACATTTTTTTATCCTCTCTCTATCCTTCTCCCTCTCTCTCATACCCTTCCATCTCTCTCTCCATTGTTCTCTCTCTCTCTCTCTCTCTCTCTCTCTCTCTCTCTCTCTCTCCTCTCTCTCTCTCTCTTCTATCCTTCTCCCTCTCTCTCACACCCTTCCATCTCTCTCTCCATTGTTCTCTCTCTCTCTCTCTCTCTCTCTCTCTCTCTCTCTCTCTATCCTTCTCCCTCTCTCTCACACCCTTCCTCTCTCTCTCTATCCTTCCATCTCTCTCTCTCTCTCTCTCTCTCTCTATCCTTCTCCCTCTCGCTCACACCCTTCCATCTCTCTCTCTATTGTTCTCTCTCTCTCTTCCATCTCTCTCTCTCTCTCTCTCTCTCTCTCTCTCTCTCTCTCTCTATCCTTCTCCCTCTCTCTCACACCCTTCCATCTCTCTCTCTCTCTCTCTCTCTATCCTTCTCCCCTCTCTCACAACCTTCCATCTCTCTCTCTATTGTTCTCTCTCTCTCTCTCTATCCTTCCATCTCTCTCTCTCTCTCTCTCTCTCTCTCTCTCTCTATCCTTCTCCCTCTCTCTCACACCCTTCCATCTCTCTCTCTCTCTCTCTCTCTATCCTTCTCCCCTCTCTCTCACACCCTTCCATCTCTCTCTCTATTGTTCTCTCTCTCACACCCTTCCATCTCTCTCTCTATTGTTCTCTCTCTCTCTCTCTCTATCCTTCTCCATCTCTCTCACACCCTTCCATCTCTCTCTCTCTCTCTCTCTCTCTCTCTCCTATCCTTCTCTCTCACACCCTTCCATCTCTCTCTCTATTGTTCTCTCTCTCACACCCTTCCATCTCTCTCTCTATTGTTCTCTCTCTCTCTCTCTCTCTCTCTCTCTCTCTCTCTCTCTCTCTCTCTATCCTTCTCCCTCTCTCTCACACCCTTCCATCTCTCTCTCTCTCTCTCTCTCTCTCTCTCTCTCTCTCTCTCTCTTCTCTCTCTCTCGGTCTCTCCCTCTCTTGGCTTTGTTCACTTGATTAAGCCCAGCTGTCACACTCATCCCGCCCGTTCTTGTTGCATTCTTACATAAATAGTATGTGGTTCTTATGCTCCTAGAACTTGATTTGGCCTGATATCACTCTCTCTTTTTTATGCATTGGACACACAGCTCATTTCCTCTCCAATGACTGCGCCGCAGGGCCAGCCAGTGTGTGTGTGTGTGTGTGTGTGTGTGTGTGTATGTGTGTGTGTGTGTGTGTGTGGGGGGGGGGTACTCCAGCTGTTAAATTCAAATCAAGCATATCCTCTTTTTTCAAACACATCTTCTCCCTCCGTTGCTTCTCCCTGAATTAATTATTATCTTTCAGATTTTGGCAGTCCAGTAAAATCAAACACTTATTAAAGGATTGATATGGGTGGCGCTTCTGCTGCTAGCGCAGTGTTTTGCCTGTCTCAAATATTTTAGGCAGTGAGGTGTGTGTGTTTGTGTGTGTGCAATATCCTGTCTCTCCCTCCTCTCTCTCTCCACTTTCCCACCTCTACAGAGGATATTGAAGCATAGATATGCATCAATGGTTTTCGCATATAAAGTGCATTCAGAAAGTATTCAGACACTTTCACTTTTTCCACATCTTGTTACTTTACAGCCGTATTCTAAAATGGATTACATTTATTTTTAAACTCATCAATCTATACACAATAACCCATAATGACAAAGGGAAACAGGTTTTTAGAAATCTTTGCATCCTTGAGATGTTTCTACAACTTGATTGGAGTTCACCTGAGGTAAATTCACTTGATTGGACATGATTTAAAAAGGCACACACCTGTCTATATAAGGTCCCTGTAACGATTGTCGTCGGGAGAAGGAGAAGAGGACCAAAGTGCATCGTGGTACGTATTCATAATAATTTTAATAAAGATGAATACTGAACAAAAACAACAAACCGACAAACGAACAGTTCTGTAAGGTGCAACAAAAACACTAAACAGAAAATAACTACCCACAACCCATAGTGGGAAAACAGGTTGCCTAAGTATGGTTCTCAATCAGAGACAACGGTTGCCAGCTGCCTCTGATTGGGAACCATACCAGGCCAAACACATAGAAATAGAAAACATAGAACACAAAACAAAGAATGCCCACCCCAACTCACGGCCTGACCAAACTAAAATAGAGACATAAAAAAGGAACTACGGTCAGGCCGTGACAGTACCACCCCCCAATGGTGCGGACTCTGGCTGCAAAACCTAAACCCATAGGGGAGGGTTTGGGTGGGCATCTGTCCGCGGTGGCGGCTCTGGCGCAGGACGTGGACCCCACACCACCTTATTCTTGGCCCACTTTAGGTGGCGCCTTAGGAGCGGCGACCCTCGCCACCGACCTCGGACTGGGGAGGCGGGACACTCCGGAAGCGGGAGACTCTGGCAGTGCCGGAGTGAAGGACGGCTCCGGCAGCTCCTGACTGACGGGCGGCTCTGGCGGCTCCGGACTGATGGGCGGCTCCTGACTGACGGGCGGCTCTGGCGGCTCCGGACAGGAGGGAGACTCTGGAAGCGCCGGACAGGCGGGAGAACCTGGAGGGAGGAGACGGAGAGACAGCCTGGGGAGACCTACAGGATTCCTGGTGTGTGGAGGAGGCACCGGATGGACCGGGCTGTGGGGGAGCACTGGAGCCCTGGTGTGCAGCCTTAGCACCACTCCATAGGGCGAAGTCTCTGAATGTCCTTGAGTGGCCCAGCCAGAGCCCGGACTTGAACCCGACGCTCCCCATCCAACCTGACTGAGCTTGAGAGGATCTGCAGAGAAGAATGGGAGAAACTCCCCAAATACAGGTGTGCCAAGGTTGTAGCGTCATACCCAAGAAGAATCGAGGTTGTAATTGCTGCCAAATGTGCTTCAACAAAGTACTGAGTAAAGGATCCAAATACTTCTGTAAATGTTATATTTCCATTTTTTATTTTTTATAGGTTTAGGGTTGAGCCGGGAGTTGATATGAAACTAGGTTTAGGATTGAGGCTAGGGTTAGGGTTGAGCCGGGAGTTGATATGAAGCTAGGTTTAGGATTGAGGCTAGGTTTAGGGTTGAGCCGGGAGTTGATATGAAGCTAGGTTTAGGATTGTGGCTAGGTTTAGGATTGAGGCTGGGTTTAGGGTTGAGCCTGGAGTTGATATGAAGCTAGGTTTAGGCTTGAGGCTAGGTTTAGGTTTGAACCGGGAGTTGATATGAAGCTAGGTTTAGGGTTGAGGCTAGGGTTAGGGTTGAGCCAGGAGTTGATATGAAGCTAGGTTTAGGATTGAGGCTAGGTTTAGGGTTGAGCCGGGAGTTGATATGAAGCTAGGTTTAGGCTTGAGGCTAGGTTTAGGGTTGAGCCAGGAGTTGATATGAAGCTAGGTTTAGGATTGAGGGTTAGGGTTGAGCCGGGAGTTTATATGAAGCTAGGTTTAGGATTGAGGCTAGGTTTAGGGTTGAGCTAGGAGTTGATATGAAGCTAGGTTTAGGCTTGAGGCTAGGTTTAGGGTTGAGCCAGGAGTTGATATGAAGCTAGGTTTAGGATTGAGGGTTAGGGTTGAGCCGGGAGTTGATATGAAGCTAGGTTTAGGTTTGAGGCTAGGTGTAGGGTTGAGCCGGGAGTTGATATGAAGCTAGGTTTAGGATTGTGGCTAGGTTTAGGTTTGAGGCTAGGTTTAGGGTTGAGCCTGGAGTTGATATGAAGCTAGGTTTAGGCTTGAGGCTAGGTTTAGGGTTGAGCTGGAATGTGGACATGAAGCTAGGATTAGGGTTGAGGCTAGGTTTAGGTTTGAGCTGGAAGGGGACATGAAGCCACGTTTAGGGGTAGAACCTCAAACCTAGACATAAGCCTAACCTTAATCCAATGAACAATTCATGAATGTGCCCCTCCTCCCACTACATGTCTGTCTGTCTGTCTGTCTGTCTGTCTGTCTGTCTGTCTGTCTGTCTGTCTGTCTGTCTCTGTCTGTCTGTCTGTCTGTCTGTCTGTCTGTCTGTCTGTCTGTCTGTCTGTCTGTCTGTCTGTCTGTCTGTCTGTCTGTCTGTCTGTCTGTCTGTCTGTCTGTCTGTCTGTCTGTCTGTCTGTCCTGTCTGTCTGTCTGTCTGTCTGTCTGTCCGTCCGTCCGTCCGTCCGTCCGTCCGTCCGTATGTCTGTCTGTTGGCTTGTCGGTGGGAGAGAGGAGGGAGAGAAAGGGAGATTGAGAGGAGGGAGAGAGAGATGAGAAGAGGGGGTGCAAGGAAAGAAGGAGAGAGAGAATGGAGGCAGAGTAGGGAGAGAGAGAACAGAGAGAGTGAGGGAAGAGGAGAGAGGGAGAGGGTGAAGGAGGGAGGGAAAGAAAGAAAGAGAGAATGGTGGGGACAGATGGAGAGAGAGAGAAGGGGGATAGTGCTGGAGGGAGGAGAAGAGGTGGGAGAGAGAAGGGAACGAGGGTGGAGGGGGTGAAAGAAGGGGGAGGGAGAGAGAGAAAGAGAAAGAGACACATATGATAAAGGAGAAAAACATCAACCCTGTGACTCATCTTTTCCCATTGCAATGTATTGAGAAAAACATAAGCTACTGTGATATGTTTTCCTATAGTATCATGTTGGTTGTGCCCTAGTGTTCCTAATCAGGAACTCCTGGCCCTAGTCTGAGCCTACTGTTCCTGTGAACAGTCCATAGAGCCTGAACCTAAACCATTGGCTGCTGTCTTTACCATTTACAATACAGTGATTGGTGATGATTACCATTTGCTGCTTTATCCCATAGTGACTGCTTCTCATTGAGTCTCTGGGTGGGTGTGATCAGCATGCGAATGCCGCAGTGTTGTAGACTAGAGCATGAGGCTGATAACTCAGAGAGCCCTTCAATAAGTAGGACACTGCTGTAAAGTGATGCCAAACCAAACCACTCCAGACATCTAGTGAAGGTACTTTCAACGACGAACAAGAAAACCTCTTTTACCTCTCTCTCTCTCTCTCTCTCTCTCTCTCTCTCTCTCTCTCTCTCTCTCTCTCTCTCTCTCTCTCCCTCCGTCTTTTCACCAATACTTTCTTTAAAAGCACTGTCTCTCTTCTCTTTGCCTCTCCATCTGTCCACTCTGGTTCCTTAACCGTTTTTAACAGACACAAGTGCTTATTCTATGTGACGGCCTCAGGGTCTCTGTCGACTGCGTCTGACAAAAGACACATCCGCTGTTAGGAGCAAGAGTGTCGAACGCCACCCTAATGCTGCCTCTTCTCACTGCTTCAATGTGAAGAACACAGAGCCTAATGCATTATTATACAACTATAAATATAGATACAGCCCCTAGACGACGCTTAGACACTCTCTGCTGTATGCTGCTGCCTGTAGATAATGATTATTTCACAGCCCAGACCGATGTTCAATGCTCTTCAGTGCTGTCTTGGGCCCACTTTGGCTACTTCCCTCTGTCTCTCTCTCTCTCTCTCTCTCTCTGTGTGTGTGTGTGTGTGTGTGTGTGTGTGTGTGTGTTCGTGTGTGCGTGTGTGTGTGTGTGTGAGAGAGAGAGAGAGAGAGAGAGAGAGAGAGCGATAAAGGGAGAGAGCGATAAAGGGAGAGAGGGAGAGTCTCTGGAGTTTTCACTGAACTATTCAATGTCTGATTATTCTCAAAGTTGGATGGGAATGGAAATTGGTTAGTGTTTTTGTAGACTGCCCCAAGGGGATGTATAAAGTTTGTTATATACAGTAGTACTATACACTGAGTATACACAATATTATTCTGCTATTTCCATGACATAGACAGACCAGGTGAATCCAGGTGAAAGCTACAGTATGATGCTTATTGATGTCACTTGTTAAAACCATTTCAATCAGCTGAAAGGGAGGAGACAGGTTAAAACCTTTTAAAAGGATCGGACCCTTTTTTTTCAATATCTGCCTAAAAGGACATACCCAAATCTAACCGCCTCTAGCTCAGGACCTGAAACAAGGATATGCATAATCTTGATACCATTTGAAAGAAAACACTGAAGTTTGTGGAAACTTTGAAGTTTGGGGGGGGGGGGTTATGAATGTGTTTATATCTGATTTGAGTTATGTTGTTGTAGTACATATTTGACAGGAAGGGTCCTCAGGGTCATTCCCATCCCAGCAGCTAATTCTACTTAAGAAGAGGAAACCAGGAACAAAAACACACACATAAACAAACACACAGTGGGTCAGTGAAACAGTCAGACTCAGACCATCCAGTGTTTACCAATAGATCAGACGCTCCATTTCCTAATTGAATTTTCCTGGGAACGCCACGGCTATTATCTGTCTCTAAACACAAACTATACCCCCCGCAGACAGACAGACAGACGTGAATACACACACACACCCTAACACACACACACACTATCCCGCTCCCCATGCCGGTCTTCCTACCTCATCTAGTGGGAAGCAGCAACATTCATTTCGATGGCTAAGTGTCCTTTTATTGGGGCTTGTGGACACAAATTGATGGCTTGTTGGGTTGTAATGAGGTTTTAATGAGAAAATCCTGTTTGTGTATGTGTTTGTTTGTGTATGTCTGTGGATGGGGTCGGGAGTCAAGAGTTACTCATCCTCTCTGTGCTCCCAGAGGTCCTGAGGTAGAGATGAGCTGTCGTGTCACATGGTTCTATAGCAAACTGACCCTGTCATGTTTTGAAACCTTTTCATTCATCCATCCATCCATCCATCCATCCATCCATCCATCCATCCATCCATCCATCCATCCATCGCTCTCTCTTTCTATCTCTATGTTTCTCTCTCTCTCTAAGGATCCTGCGCGTGCGTGTGTGTCTGTGTGTGCATGCGTATCCGTGTGTGTATTGTAAGCACATACTGTGCTCTCCCTTCTTTGACTCCGCCCTCCTACTGAGTACATCATGTCTACTCTCTAATGAAATGTGTCCTTTCTGTAAAGAGACAGTCAGTGCTGCTGTAAAGGAACTGTGCCTCCTCCACAGGAGGAGCCAAGCCATCTGTCTTGGCTTGGATGGTGTAATAGTTAAAGGACTAGCGCTGTTACAGTGATACAGTGGTGTAGAGCTGCTGGGGGGGGGGGAGGAACAGGTCCCTGTGATGGCTGTACTATTAATGAGACTGTCTATGGGTTCTGAAAGTTAAGGGAAGCTGTGTTCTTTTTAGTGAGGGAGTCTGTGAAGATCTTTCTCTCTCTCCTTTTGTCTCTCTCTTTTCCCCCCCCCCCCCCTCCCCCATCCCGTCTCCTCTCTCCTTCTCTCAGTCTGATCTCCAGCCCTTCTCTCAGCGCCTCTGCTTCACCACTGTGAAAAAACCCCACTTTATTTTATAAGCTTACTGCAGGTGGGAACAGATCTGCTCTTTATTGCTGGCCTTCTTGTCCTACGAGCACTGCTCCTCGCTGTGTGATGGTGCTCTTGGTGGTACTTTGTGCCCCCAGTGAGTTTTGTACCCTCATTACTTCTGGGCTGCTGGAGAAAAATACACATAATACTCTGTAGTAGTTATGATTTTGCTAAAACCTTTAAGGGAAAACATCTGTTATAACGCAAGAGGGAAAAGTCATGCAAAGCCAATTTGTCTTTATTACAACTTATCTCTTCTCGCATGACTCAAGTACTGTTAAGTTCAACACCTAGGCTGCCTTACGAGGAGACACATTTGAACCAACACAAATTCTCATGTTAGTTATTCTTTGTTATAACTCATGTGTTAGTCTTTGTTATAACTCATGTGTTAGTCTTTGTTATAACTCATGTGTTAGTCTTTGTTATAACTCATGTGTTAGTCTTTGTTATAACTCATGTGTTAGTCTTTGTTATAACTCATGTGTTAGTCTTTGTTATAACTCATGTGTTAGTCTTTGTTATAACTCATGTGTTAGTCTTTGCTATAACTCATGTGTTGGTCTTTGTTATAACTCATGTGTTAGTCTTTGTTATAACTCATGTGTTAGTCTTTGTTATAACTCATGTGTTAGTCTTTGCTATAACTCATGTGTTGGTCTTTGTTATAACTCATGTGTTAGTCTTTGTTATAACTCATGTGTTAGTCTTTGTTATAACTCATGTGTTAGTCTTTGTTATAACTCATGTGTTAGTCTTTGTTATAACTCATGTGTTAGTCTATGCTTGACACATGGCCAGACCTTCCTATTGAGTTAATTAATTGAATTGAATGAATAAATGAATGTATGTAAATACCCAGAATCGGCTTTGTGTTGTTGTGGATGACTGTGGTGGGCGGGCAATGTCCAGGACCTGTAATTGGTGTGTGTGCAGACATGCAGGTGTGTCTGTTTCTCAGTTGAAACACAACTGAGCTTTCCTTACTTCAAATGATCTGCATTTAGTTATTTGATGTAGCCTACTGTAAAGATGTGGATGGCATTGATATAAAGTCTGGCTAGTTAGCAACAAAACATCAGTGAAGTCAGGGTTATGCAAAATCCAGTTTGGACATGTAGAGAGAGGCTGCAGTTTGAAAAGATGATCATTACTGTAGACACGTACTGTAGCATTACTACAAAGAGAAACAGATACACACACACACACACACACACACACACACACACACACACACACACACACACACACACACACACACACACACACAGACACACATACACAGACACACACACACACACACACACACACACACACACATACACACACACACAACCACATACACATTCACACACACACACACACACACACACACCCACACACACACACACACCACGCACACACACACACACACATACACACACACACACAGACACAGACACACACACACACAGACACAGACACACACACAGACACACACACACACACACACACACACACACACACACACAAACAACACACAAACAAACACACATACGCAGACACACCCACCCACACACACACACATGCATCCTTGTGGATTTCCTGCTTGACTTTCGAATCACCATCCCATCCTGCTCTCCCATAGACTCCCAAAGAAAAAATACCCTTTAAAGATCAAATGTTGCATGCCCTGCCATGCTCCCTCTGGCATGGTTCGGTTGTGTCTGACAGATTAGGACTTCATTAAAAGTGCTCTTTTGTCCATTCAATGGCATTCACTGATGCCAGTGTGGCATGATCGCAGGGAGTGACTGGTGAGCCACGGGAGCAGAGCTTGACACATAATGGAGGGCTTTGTGGCATCCTGTGAGACAGATGAAAGAGTGCGATGATGTCAGAGGGACATTGGCTACTGTGCAGCTACACGCAACGACTCTCACGCCCACTCACACACACTCAGACACACACACCCAGACACACACACTCTGCCTCTCAGGGTGGGGAGGATGATGATGATGACAAGGATTAACAAGAGAAAGAGTAGAATACTAATGATGATGATGAGAATGATGGTGCTGGTGCTATCACTTTGACAAGGATTAAGAAGAGTAGATATTGATGATGATGATGATGATGATGACCAGGAAAATAGAATAATGACCATGCTTACAATAATAGTATGTTTACAGTAGTGATGCAAATGTTTTTTATGATGAAGATACCATAGACTACCGCTACTACTGTTGCCTCTACTATTTCTCCTGATCCTCTGGTCCTCTGTGATCTGACCCTGACTGGCGTCAGGTCTGGAGATAAGACCCTGAGTCACAGACAAGAGGAGAACAGAGATAACACCACAAACCGGTTATTCTCTTCTCTCTCTCTCTCTCTCTCTCTCTCTCTCTCTCTCTCTCTCTCTCTCTCTCTCTCTCTCTCTCTCTCTCTCTCTAGAAAGGGATAACATCTACCCTTTCAGCAGAGGCCAGCTCACGCTCTTTCATACTTTCTCTCCTTTATCCCCTCCCCCTCTCTCTCTAGGGAGAGAGATGGATAACCATCTATATATAGACAATATCACCTTTGTCTGTAGCATATCAGGAAAGGGGAGGTCCTTTTCTGATGAATATTTGGACAGCAGTGAGATAAGGATGTCTAATTTGAATGTGTTGTATGGATGAGAAGGTGTGCTGTATTATCTAGGCTGATTGGTCTATAGAATTGTGTTTCATGTAGTAACTTTACAGGTCATATAGCTAATCATTTTCAGAGGACAGGCTAACATTGCTGGCAGGGTTTTGCAGCAAATATAGGCAGTTATGCAAGCTTATGTAGCTAATGGCTAATGCACCAGATTTGACATTTGGGATGTTATTTATTCCGTATGTATGGTCATCTGCCATCGATATCAGGTAATTTCAGTAAACAGTCATATTTTTCATGAGTCTTACAAGGCCAGGATTTGTTCCTGGTCAGGTCAAATGCCAGGAAAAACTCCTGGCCATTGTCATGTGAAACAAACATAACAGTGGCACATAGATGTTTCTATTTGCTAGTTAGCTTGCTTCCCACAGATTTCATCAGGGAGCTATTTTCATATGTAGTTCTGTTGGGATCAGTATGTGAGTCAGAAAGAAAACCAGAGACTTTGACACTGCAGGCGCGTCATGTGCTTCTGTCTGAACTAGCATCTACTCTGCAGGGGAAGGCAGCCACCTGGCTGTCAAAGTGCTAGATCAGACAGCTTGACAAGTACAATGAGGAAGGGGGAGGGAGGGAACGAGGAGGTTAGAGAATGCAAAACCAAAGAAACCCACAACAAAGGCACAGACATGGAGAATTCTATGTTTCGGAAAGATTGACATGAAATATCTGGAATAAAGGGATATAAAGGAATACAGAAAGAGAAAGGAGAGAAAGAGAGGAAGGTTTGGAGACAAACACACAACAGGACAAAAAGACAACTATAAAGAGAGAAAGAGAGAACTAGAAAGAAAGAAAGAAAGAAAGAAAGAGAGAACTAGTAAGAGAGAAAGAAAGAAAGAACTATAAAGAGAAAGAAAGAAAGAACTATAAAGAGAGAGAAAGAAAGAGAACTATAAAGAGAAAGAAAGAGGGAGAACTATAAAGAGAGAAAGAGAGAGAACTATAAAGAGAAAGAAAGAAAGAACTATAAAGAGAAAGAAAGAAAGAAAGTAAGAAAGAAAGAAAGAAAGAAAGAAAGAAAACTAGTAAGAGAGAAAGAGCGAGAACTATAAAGAGAAAGAAAGAGGGAGAACTATAAAGAGAGAAAGAGGGAGAACTAGAAAGAGAGAAAGAGAGAGAACTATAAAGAGAAAGAAAGAGGGAGAACTATAAAGAGAGAAAGAGAGAGAACTATAAAGAGAAAGAAAGAAAGAACTATAAAGAGAAAGAAAGAAAGAAAGTAAGAAAGAAAGAAAGAAAGAAAGAAAACTAGTAAGAGAGAAAGAGCGAGAACTATAAAGAGAAAGAAAGAGGGAGAACTATAAAGAGAGAAAGAGAGAGAACTATAAAGAGAGAAAGAGGGAGAACTATAAAGAGAGAAAGAGGGAGAACTATAAAGAGAGAAAGAGAGAGAACTATAAAGAGAGAAAGAGGGAGAACTATAAAGAGAGAAAGAGAGAGAACTATAAAGAGAGAAAGAGCGAGAACTAGAAAGAAAGTAAGAAAGAAAGAAAGAAAGTAAGAAAGAAAGAAAGAAAGTAAGAAAGAAAGAAAGAAAACTAGTAAGAGAGAAAGAGCGAGAACTATAAAGAGAAAGAAAGAGGGAGAACTATAAAGAGAGAAAGAGAGAGAACTATAAAGAGAGAAAGAGGGAGAACTATAAAGAGAGAAAGAGAGAGAACTATAAAGAGAGAAAGAGAGAGAACTATAAAGAGAAAGAAAGAGGGAGAACTATAAAGAGAGAAAGAGCGAGAACTAGAAAGAAAGTAAGAAAGAAAGAAAGAAAGTAAGAAAGAAAGAAAGAAAGTAAGAAAGAAAGAAAGAAAACTAGTAAGAGAGAAAGAGCGAGAACTATAAAGAGAAAGAAAGAGGGAGAACTATAAAGAGAGAAAGAGAGAGAACTATAAAGAGAGAAAGAGAGAGAACTAGAAAGAAAGAAAGTAAGAAAGAAAGAAAGAAAGTAAGAAAGAAAGAAAGAAAGTAAGAAAGAAAGAAAGAAAACTAGTAAGAGAGAAAGAGCGAGAACTATAAAGAGAAAGAAAGAGGGAGAACTATAAAGAGAGAAAGAGGGAGAACTAGAAAGAGAGAAAGAGCGAGAACTAGAAAGAGAAAGAAAGAGGGAGAACTATAAAGAGAGAAAGAGGGAGAACTATAAAGAGAGAAAGAGAGAGAACTATAAAGAGAGAAAGAGAGAGAACTAGAAAGAAAGAAAGAAAGTAAGAAAGAAAGAAAGAAAGAAAGTAAGAAAGAAAGAAAGAAAGTAAGAAAGAAAGAAAGAAAACTAGTAAGAGAGAAAGAGCGAGAACTATAAAGAGAAAGAAAGAGGGAGAACTATAAAGAGAGAAAGAGGGAGAACTATAAAGAGAGAAAGAGAGAGAACTATAAAGAGAGAAAGAGCGAGAACTAGAAAGAAAGAAAGAAAGTAAGAAAGAAAGAAAGAAAGAAAGTAAGAAAGAAAGAAAGAAAGTAAGAAAGAAAGAAAGAAAACTAGTAAGAGAGAAAGAGCGAGAACTATAAAGAGAAAGAAAGAGGGAGAACTATAAAGAGAGAAAGAGGGAGAACTATAAAGAGAGAAAGAGAGAGAACTATAAAGAGAGAAAGAGCGAGAACTAGAAAGAGAAAGAAAGAGGGAGAACTATAAAGAGAGAAAGAGGGAGAACTATAAAGAGAGAAAGAGGGAGAACTATAAAGAGAGAAAGAGGGAGAACTATAAAGAGAGAAAGAGAGAGAACTATAAAGAGAGAAAGAGCGAGAACTAGAAAGAAAGTAAGAAAGAAAGAAAGAAAGTAAGAAAGAAAGAAAGAAAGTAAGAAAGAAAGAAAGAAAACTAGTAAGAGAGAAAGAGCGAGAACTATAAAGAGAAAGAAAGAGGGAGAACTATAAAGAGAGAAAGAGAGAGAACTAGAAAGAGAGAAAGAGGGAGAACTATAAAGAGAGAAAGAGAGAGAACTATAAAGAGAGAAAGAGCGAGAACTATAAAGAGAAAGAAAGAGGGAGAACTATAAAGAGAGAAAGAGCGAGAACTAGAAAGAAAGTAAGAAAGAAAGAAAGAAAGAAAGAAAGAAAGAAAGAAAGAAAGTAAGAAAGAAAGAAAGAAAACTAGTAAGAGAGAAAGAGCGAGAACTATAAAGAGAAAGAAAGAGGGAGAACTATAAAGAGAGAAAGAGAGAGAACTATAAAGAGAGAAAGAGAGAGAACTAGAAAGAAGAAAGAAAGTAAGAAAGAAAGAAAGAAAAAGAAAGAGAAGAAAGAAAGTAAGAAAGAAAGAAAGAAAACTAGTAAGAGAGAAAGAGCGAGAACTATAAAGAGAAAGAAAGAGGGAGAACTATAAAGAGAGAAAGAGGGAGAACTAGAAAGAGAGAAAGAGCGAGAACTAGAAAGAGAAAGAAAGAGGGAGAACTATAAAGAGAGAAAGAGGGAGAACTATAAAGAGAGAAAGAGAGAGAACTATAAAGAGAGAAAGAGAGAGAACTAGAAAGAAAGAAAGAAAGTAAGAAAGAAAGAAAGAAAGAAAGTAAGAAAGAAAGAAAGAAAGTAAGAAAGAAAGAAAGAAAACTAGTAAGAGAGAAAGAGCGAGAACTATAAAGAGAAAGAAAGAGGGAGAACTATAAAGAGAGAAAGAGGGAGAACTATAAAGAGAGAAAGAGAGAGAACTATAAAGAGAGAAAGAGCGAGAACTAGAAAGAAAGAAAGAAAGTAAGAAAGAAAGAAAGAAAGAAAGAAAGAAAGAAAGAAAGTAAGAAAGAAAGAAAGAAAACTAGTAAGAGAGAAAGAGAGAGAACTATAAAGAGAAAGAAAGAGTGAGAACTATAAAGAGAGAAAGAGAGAGAACTATAAAGAGAGAAAGAGAGAGAACTATAAAGAGAGAAAGAGAGAGAACTATAAAGAGAGAAAGAGAGAGAACTATAAAGAGAAAGAAAGAGGGAGAACTATAAAGAGAGAAAGAGAGAGAACTATAAAGAGAGAAAGAGAGAGAACTAGAAAGAAAGAAAGAAAGTAAGAGAGAAAGAAAGAAAGAAAGTAAGAAAGAAAGTAAGAAAGAAAGAAAGAAAGAAAGAAAGAAAGAAAGAAAGAAAGAAAGTAAGAAAGAAAGAAAGAAAACTAGTAAGAGAGAAAGAGCGAGAACTATAAAGAGAAAGAAAGAGGGAGAACTATAAAGAGAGAAAGAGAGAGAACTATAAAGAGAGAAAGAGAGAGAACTATAAAGAGAGAAAGAGCGAGAACTAGAAAAGAAAGAAAGAGAGAGAACTATAAAGAGAGAAAGAGAGAGAACTAGAAAGAGAAAGAAAGAGGGAGAACTATAAAGAGAGAAAGAGGGAGAACTATAAAGAGAGAAAGAGAGAGAACTATAAAGAGAGAAAGAGAGAGAACTAGAAAGAGAGAAAGAGAGAGAAATAAGAAAGAAAGAAAGAAATAAAGAAAGAAAGAAAGAAAACTATAAAGAGAGAAAGAGAGAGAACTATAAAAGAAAGAAAGAGGGAGAACTATAAAGAGAGAAAGAGAGAGAACTATAAAGAGAGAAAGAGAGAGAACTATAAAGAGAGAAAGAGAGAGAACTATAAAGAGAGAAAGAGAGAGAACTATAAAGAGAAAGAAAGAGGAGAACTATAAAGAGAGAAAGAGAGAGAACTAGAAAGAAAGTAAGAAAGAAAGAAAGAAAGTAAGAAAGAAAGAAAGAAAGTAAGAAAGAAAGAAAGAAAACTAGTAAGAGAGAAAGAGAGAGAACTATAAAGAGAAAGAAAGAGGGAGAACTATAAAGAGAGAAAGAGAGAGAACTATAAAGAGAGAAAGAGAGAGAACTATAAAGAAAGAAAGAAAGAGAAAGAAAGAAAGAAAGAGAAAGAAAGAAAGAAATAAAGAGAGAAAGAAAGAAAACTAGTAAGAGAGAAAGAGAGAACTATAAAGAGAAAGAAAGAGGGAGAACTATAAAGAGAGAAAGAGAGAGAACTATAAAAGAGAGAAAGAAGAGAACTAGAAAGAGAAAGAAAGAGAGAGAACTATAAAGAGAGAAAGAGGGAGAACTATAAAGAGAGAAAGAGAGAGAACTATAAAGAGAGAAAGAGAGAGAACTAGAAAGAAAGAAAGAAAGTAAGAAAAAAGAAAGAAAGAAAGTAAGAAAGAAAGAAAGAAAGTAAGAAAGAAAGAAAGAAAACTAGTAAGAGAGAAAGAGCGAGAACTATAAAGAGAAAGAAAGAGGGAGAACTATAAAGAGAGAAAAGAGAGAACTATAAAGAGAGAAAGAGAGAGAACTATAAAGAGAGAAAGAGCGAGAACTAGAAAGAAAAGAAAGTAAGAAAGAAAGAGAAAGAAAGAAAGAAAGAAAGAAAGAAAGTAAGAAAGAAAGAAAGAAAACTAGTAAGAGAGAAAGAGAGAGAACTATAAAGAGAAAGAAAGAGGGAGAACTATAAAGAGAGAAAGAGAGAGAACTATAAAGAGAGAAAGAGAGAGAACTATAAAGAGAGAAAGAGAGAGAACTATAAAGAGAGAAAGAGAGAGAACTATAAAGAGAGAAAGAGAGAGAACTATAAAGAGAGAAAGAGAGAGAACTATAAAGAGAGAAAGAGAGAGAACTATAAAGAGAGAAAGAGAGAGAACTATAAAGAGAGAAAGAGCGAGAACTAGAAAGAAAGTAAGAAAGAAAGAAAGAAAGTAAGAAAGAAAGAAAGAAAGTAAGAAAGAAAGAAAGAAAACTAGTAAGAGAGAAAGAGCGAGAACTATAAAGAGAAAGAAAGAGGGAGAACTATAAAGAGAGAAAGAGAGAGAACTATAAAGAGAGAAAGAGAGAGAACTATAAAGAGAGAAAGAGAGAACTATAAAGAGAGAAAGAGAGAGAACTAGAAAGAGAGAAAGAGAGAGAACTATAAAGAGAAAGAAAGAGGGAGAACTATAAAGAGAGAAAAGAAGAACTATAAAGAGAGAAAGAAGAGAACTAAGAAAGAAAGAAAGAAAGTAAGAAAGAAAGAAAGAAAACTATAAAGAGAGAAAGAGAGAGAACTATAAAGAGAAAGAAAGAGGGAGAACTATAAAGAGAGAAAGAGAGAGAACTATAAAGAGAGAAAGAGAGAGAACTATAAAGAGAGAAAGAGAGAGAACTATAAAGAGAGAAAGAAAGAGAGAACTATAAAGAAAGAAAGAAAGAAGAAACTAGAAAGAGAGAAAGAGAGAGAACTATAAAGAGAAAGAAAGAGGGAGAACTATAAAGAGAGAAAGAGAAAGAGAGAGAACTATAAAGAGAGAAAGAGAGAGAACTATAAAGAGAGAAAGAGAGAGAACTATAAAGAGAGAAAGAGAGAGAACTATAAAGAGAGAAAGAGAGAGAACTATAAAGAGAGAAATAAAGAGAAAGAGAGAACTATAAAGAAAAGAGAGAAAGAAGAAAGAAAGAGAAAGAAGATAAAGAGAGAAAGAAAGAAATAAAGAAGAAAGAAAGAAAACTATAAAGAGAGAAAGAGAGAGAACTATAAAGAGAAAGAAAAGGAGAACTATAAAGAGAGAAAGAGAGAGAACTATAAAGAGAGAAAGAGAGAGAACTATAAAGAGAGAAAGAGAGAGAACTAGAAAGAAGAGAAAGTAAGAGAAATAAAAGAGAGAAAGAAAGAGAGAAAGTAAGAAAGAAAGAGAAAACTAGTAAAAGAAAGAGAGAACTATAAAGAGAAAGAAAGAGGGAGAACTATAAAGAGAGAAAGAGAGAGAACTATAAAGAGAGAAAGAGAGAGAACTATAAAGAGAGAAAGAGAGAGAACTATAAAGAGAGAAAGAGAGAGAACTATAAAGAGAGAAAGAGAGAGAACTATAAAGAGAGAAAGAGAGAGAACTATAAAGAGAGAAAGAGAGAGAACTATAAAGAGAGAAAGAGAGAGAACTATAAAGAGAGAAAGAGAGAGAACTATAAAAGAAGAAAAGAGAGAACTATAAAGAGAGAAAGAGAGAGAACTATAAAGAGAGAAAGAGAGAGAACTATAAAGAAAGAGAGAACTAGAAAGAGAGAGAACTATAAAGAGAGAAAGAGAGAACTATAAAGAGAGAAAGAGAGAGAACTATAAAGAGAGAAAGAGAGAGAACTATAAAGAGAGAAAGAGAGAGAACTATAAAAGAAAAAGAAAGAGAAAGAGAGAGAACTATAAAGAGAGAAAGAGAGAGAACTATAAAGAGAGAAAGAGAGAGAACTATAAAGAGAGAAAGAGAGAGAACTATAAAGAGAGAAAGAGAGAGAACTATAAAGAGAAAGAAAGAGAGAGAACTATAAAAGAGAAAGAGAGAGAACTAGAAAAAGAGAGAAAGAGAGAGAACTATAAAGAGAGAAAGAGAAGAGAACTAGAAAGAGAGAAAGAAAGAGAACTATAAAGAGAGAAAGAGAGAGAACTAGAAAGAAAGAAAAGAGAAAGAGAACTATAAAAGAGAAAGAAAGAGAGAACTATAAAGAGAGAAAGAGAGAGAACTATAAAAGAGAAAAGAGAAGAAAGAGAAAGAGAAACTATAAAGAGAGAAAGAGAGAGAACTAGAAAGAGAGAAAGAGAGAGAACTATAAAGAGAAAGAAAGAGGGAGAACTATAAAGAGAGAAAGAGAGAGAACTATAAAGAGAGAAAGAGAGAGAACTATAAAGAGAGAAAGAGAGAGAACTAGAAAGAGAGAAAAGAGAGAACTATAAAGAGAAAGAAAGAAGAACTAGAAAGAGAAAGAGAGAACTATAAAGAGAAAGAAAGAGAGAGAACTATAAAGAGAGAAAGAGAGAGAACTATAAAGAGAGAAAGAGAGAGAACTATAAAGAGAGAAAGAAGAGAACTATAAAGAGAGAAAGAGAAGAACTATAAAAGAGAAAGAAAGAAAGAACTATAAGAGAGAAAGAAGAGAACTATAAAAGAAAGAAAGAAAGAACTATAAAGAAAGAAAGAAAGAAATAAAGAGAGAAAGAGAGAGAACTATAAAAGAAAGAAAGAGGGAGAACTATAAAGAGAGAAAGAAGAGAACTATAAAGAGAGAAAGAGAGAGAACTATAAAGAGAGAAAGAGAGAGAACTATAAAAAAAGAGAGAGAAAGAGAGAAAGAGAACTATAAAGAGAGAAAGAGAGAGAACTATAAAGAGAGAAAGAAGAAAGAAAGAACTAGAAAGAGAAAGAAAGAGAGAGAACTATAAAGAGAGAAAGACTATAAAGAAGAAAGAAGAAACTATAAAGAAGAAAGAGAGAGAACTAGAAAGAGAGAAAGAGAGAGAACTAAAGAAAGAAAGAAAGAGAGAACTATAAAGAGAGAAAGAAGAGAACTATAAAGAGAAAGAAAGAAAGAGAACTATAAAGAAGAAAGAGGGAGAACTATAAAGAGAGAAAGAAGAGAACTATAAAGAAAGAAAGAGAGAGAAAGAAAGAAAGAACTAAGAAAGAAAGAAAGAAAGAAAGAAAGAAAGAAAGAAAGTAAAGAAAGAAAGAGAAACTAGAAAGAAGAAAGAGAAAGAAAGAAAGAGAAAGAAAGAGGGAGAACTATAAAGAGAGAAAGAGAGAGAACTATAAAGAGAGAAAGAGAGAGAACTATAAAGAGAGAAAGAGAGAGAACTATAAAGAGAGAAAGAGAGAGAACTATAAAGAGAGAAAGAGAGAGAACTAGAAAGAGAGAAAGAGAGAGAACTATAAAGAGAAAGAAAGAGGGAGAACTATAAAGAGAGAAAGAGAGAGAACTATAAAGAGAGAAAGAGAGAGAACTATAAAGAGAGAAAGAGAGAGAACTAGAAAGAGAGAAAGAGAGAGAACTATAAAGAGAAAGAAAGAGGGAGAACTATAAAGAGAGAAAGAGAGAGAACTATAAAGAGAGAAAGAGAGAGAACTATAAAGAGAGAAAGAGAGAGAACTATAAAGAGAGAAAGAGAGAGAACTATAAAGAAAGAAAGAAGAGAACTATAAAGAGAGAAAGAAAGAACTAGAAAGAGAAAGAAAGAAGAGAACTATAAAAGAAAAGAAAGAGGGAGAACTATAAAGAGAAAAAGAGAGAACTATAAAAGAAAGAGAACTATAAAGAAAGAAAGAGAGAGAACTATAAAGAGAGAAAGAGAGAGAACTATAAAGAGAGAAAGAAAGAGAACTATAAAGAGAGAAAAGAGAGAGAACTATAAAGAGAGAAAGAAAGAACTATAAAGAGAGAAAGAAGAACTAGAAAAAGAAAGAAAGAAAGAAAGAAAGGAGAACTATAAAGAGAGAAAAGAAAGAAGAGAGAACTATAAAGAGAAAGAAAGGGAGAACTATAAAGAGAGAAAGAGAGAGAACTATAAAGAGAGAAAGAAGAAAAGAGAACTATAAAGAGAAAGAAAGAGGAGAACTATAAAGAAAGAAAAGAAACTATAAAAGAAAGAAAGAAAGTAAGAAAGAAAGAAAGAAAGTAAGAGAGAAAGAAAGAGAACTATAAAAGAAAGAAAGAACTATAAAGAGAGAAAGAGAGAGAACTATAAAGAAAGAAAGAAAGAACTATAGAAAGAAAGAAAGAGAGAGAACTATAAAAGAAAGAAAGAGAAAGAAGAACTATAAAGAGAGAAAGAGAGAACTATAAAGAAGAAAGAAGAGAACTAGAAAGAAAGAAAGAAAGTAAGAAAGAAAGAAAGAAAGTAAGAAAGAAAGAAAGAAAACTAGTAAGAGAGAAAGAGGGAGAACTATAAAGAGAGAAAGAGAGAGAACTATAAAGAGAGAAAGAGAGAGAACTATAGAGAGAAAGAAAGAAAGTAAGAAAGAAAACTAGTAAGAAAGAGGGAGAACTATACAGACAGAAAGAGAGAGAACTAGAAAGAAAGAAAGAAAGAAAGAGAGCGAGAACTAGTAAGAGAGAAAGAGAGAACTAGAAAGAGAGAAAGAGCGAGAACTAGTAAGAAAGAGGGAGAACTATACAGAGAGAAAGAGAGAGAACTAGAAAGAAAGAAAGTAAGAAAGAAAGAAAGAAAACTAGTAAGACAGAAAGAGGGAGAACTATACAGAGAGAAAGAGAGAGAACTAGAAAGAAAGAAAGTAAGAAAGAAAGAAAGAAAACTAGTAAGACAGAAAGAGGGAGAACTATACAGAGAGAAAGAGAGAGAACTAGAAAGAAAGAAAGAAAGAAAGAAAGAACTAGTAAGACAGAAAGAGGGAGAACTATAAAGAGAGAAAGAGCGAGAACTAGAAAGAAAGAAAGAAAGAAAGAAAGAAAGAAAGAAAGAAAGAAAGAAAGAAAGAAAGAAAGAAAGAAAGAAAAGAGAGCGAGAACTAGAAAGAAAGAAAGAAAGTAAGAAAGAAAGAAAGAAAGTAAGAAAGAAAGAAAGAAAACTAGTAAGAGAGAAAGAGAGAACTAGAAAGAGAAAGAGCGAGAACTAGTAAGAGAGAAAGAGAGAGAACTAGAAAGAGAGTGAAGAAGGGAATGAAAGGAATTGTGAACAAGGGAGAAAGAGGGAGAGGAACGAGACAGCGAGGGAGAGAGGGAAGAAAGAGAGAGGAAAGGGCTGTGTTGAGATCCAGGTTCAGAACGACAGCAGGTTTGACTGCAGCCTTTTTCCCCTCTTATTTCCTCCTCCTTTTCCCAAAGAGAGCTCTATGAAAAGCTTCCTTTCAGAATGGGGCTGAAAAGGCTTATTAGCAAGAGACCTGGCCAAAGAAAGAGACAAACATTCTTAAGCACACAATGTGCTTTTCCCTGTCAGGTCGTCTCAGTGAAGTAGGATTCGCGTGGGCAGAGAATCCAACTCCACAGACTAAATCAGAGTCTGTTTTTCTATGGTTTGTTTTGAACACGTCTTTCTTTCTGAAGCTTCAGCCTGCTTCTCAAGTTGATGCAGAGGTGTTTTGGTCCATGACCCTCGGGAATGTGTGTGTGTGTGTGTTTGTATGTGTGTGTGTCAACGGATGTGTGTGTCCTCCTGAATATGAACTAAATGTGTCTTCCCAAGGTTTGGTTCTTTGGCCCTGTGGTTCTGTGGATGACGTGGCCCATGTGGACATCGTGCAGAATGATTAGTTGTGGTTACAGCTGATAAATGTGTGAAGATTGTTAGGATTTCACTGCACAGGACATAAATTGTCAAAACGTACATACACTGCAACTGTCCCTGCCAGCGGGATGGTAACTTTGCCATTCCTGTGTATGTGCGTGTGTGTGTGTGTGTGTGTCGTGTGTGTGTGTGTACGTGTGTGTGTGTGTGTGTGTGTGTGTGTGTGTGTGTGTGTAATTCTGTAGGTGTGTGAGGGGTATGTGCTTGCTGTGGAGTTATTTTGTGTTCTATCCAGCACTGTATTGTGGTGCATGGAGGCATCAGGCCTTGACAAATGGTTGAGTGGTCAGGGCTCGGGGTGATTTTTCCTGTGGAATGTGTGCAGGTCTTTTCTTACAGGCAGGGCACACTGGTCTTGCTCTGACAGGTTAAAATAAAGATTAACCACCCCAGTTTGACCTGATTCTGCTGGGCTGGCCTGCGCTGCTTCCGGTGAGATGGTTGGAGCTTAGTTTCACTCAAATATAATTACAACACCACAAAAAACATTTGGGAGGAGGACTTATGGTCACTGAAGAGATTTCCAAGCAATTGACAAGGTTTCCAAGCAAACAACTGCACTGTATGTTCAGACTTGAGCTATGTAGGCCCAAACCTAAGTTAGATGAACTACTAAAACAAACAAAAGTGACAGTAATGTAACACTAAGTGGACAAAACATTAAGAACACCTGCTCTTTCCATGACATCATCGACTCACCAGGTGAATCCAGGTGAAAGCTATGATCCCTTATTTATGTCACTTATTAAATCAACTTCAGTCAGGGAAGGAGACAATTGAAACAACGATTTTTAAGCCTTGAGACAATTGAGACATGAATTGTGTATGTGTGCCATTCAGAAGGTGAATGGGCAAGACAAAAGACTAAAGTGCCTTTGCATGGGGTATGGCAGTAGGTACCAGGCGCACCGGTTTGTATTAAGAACTGCAACGGTTTCTCGTGTGTATCAAGAAGGGTCCACCACCCAAAGGATACCCAGCCAACTTGACACAACTGTGGGAAGCATTGGAGTCAAAATGGGCCAGCATCCATGTGGAACACTTTCAACACCTTGTAGAGCCCATGGACCAACAAATTGAGGCTGTTCTAGTAAAAAAAAAGACAGAGGAAGATAAGTCTTTCCAATGACATCACCTGTGTGCATCGTGTGATTTAACCAATTATGAGTAGGCATTGCCTATTAATTGAGTAATTGTCTACTAATTGGCTTACAATGTCATTGGAAACACTTATCTTCCACTATCATTTTTACAACAAAACTTAGAAACGCACCATTTTCACATATGTGACCCACCTCCTTGATTCTGTCTTACGTAAGAACATTTAAACATTTATTTGTTATTTTTTACATTGGATAAAGTAGAGACTGGTATGACATACACTGCACTAGAGGAGCAATGGGAAAGTCATTTTTCTTTGAAACTGGATAAACTTGTAACCCCACTTTTGAGAAAATGTCCCTTGAATGTTTTGGTACACCTACTGGGGAGCTCTTCTTTGTCTACACCTATTCAGCTTTGTTCACATCTTTTTAATCCTTAGCCCCAACCATCACTGTAAGGATTCACATGCGAGACCATGTTCTAAACAGAGGGAGTAAGGTGGTGTAGTAAACAACCAAAGATTTCAAGACTAAAATGGGCGAAAAATAGTGGCCTACAATAAGGAAAAACTCAGGTAAAAATACAGTTTATCTAGTCCTTGGCCTATATGTGACCGACCAGCTTGATTCGGTCTTATGTAGCAAAATGTGAAATTGCATTATTTACATTGGATAAAAGTAGCGACAGAGCTAGAAAATGGTATATCATGCACTATAGTTGAGAAACAATGGGAAAGTCATTCTGCTTTGAAAGTTGATAAACTTCTAACCCCACTTTTGAGAAAATGGCCTTGAATGTTTTGGTGCATCTACTGGAGAGCCTTTCCTTGTCCACACCCCTTCAGCATCGTTCACACCCTCTTAAGCCTTAACCCCACTCATCTCTTTAACGATTCACATGTGAGGCCATGTGCTAAACAGAGTGTACTAAACAACCAAAGATTTCAAGGCTAAAGGCTGATTTATTCTACAGTGGTTCTTCCTTTAAAAGTTGTGTCGTACTGCAGCACAGATTCTATGGCACATTATTTAAGTGTCAGCCATTGTTGCCATTAATGGTAGTTGGTGCTAGTTTGCCCAACAGAGGGCATCTTTGAGAAGCTAAGTTATTGAAATGACATGGAGCTGTAAGCCTAAGAGTCAAAGGGAGCCTTGAATAGAACAGACTATATGGGATTGATTTTTATAAATGTAGCTGAATTAATTTGATGAACATTATGGTTTTACTATTCCAAAAAAAACAAAAATGCATTTCTTACTCTCTTACGCTGTTTTAGCCTAACTTACTTCTTGGCATAAAGGCCTGCTATCAATCAATCATTCATTCATTTGTGCATGTCATCACACAGCATACAAGTCATCCATAACTTTAAATACAGTCAAGCATTTTAGTTCTAAAACTAAATAATAAAGGGAGCCTTGATTCATTTTACAATCATGGCTAAAGGATTTAATTCATGAATGCATTTGACCGTTTTTAATATTGGCTGTACTAGAGACTTTAAAACCGTTTTTTTTTTTAGAACAGACTATATGAGATAGGTTTTTAGAAATTTAACATAATTAATTTGATTCATATTATGGTGTTTCTATTCCAATAAAAACGAAAGTGCGAGTGAAGAGCATAATATTCCTTACATTTCCAAATAAAAATGGGATTGACTTGCTCTGTCTTTCAGTGATGTTTATTCCCATAGTAATTCGTTATGGATCCATCCAGATGTGGCTAGAAAACAGTGCATGTGGTGGGCTATGGAAGTGAAGTGACATACCTCACAAACAGCCATTAATGTATTTAAAATCACTAAACTCAGCAAGAATCTTTTGTCCTGCTAATAGCCAATCAAGGGTGGGTGGCATCTAGCCTATCAAGAACACCTTGTTTGCTGAGTTCACAAACACTTGTGAAAAACAATGTTTTCAAAATGCCTCAAGTTGCACGTCATTACTGTAAATAAAAACCCAGCATCTAAATTGGTACAAATATATTATTGAATTTGATAAAGAAAACTGTTTTAAAAATGTATATATTTATTAATTAAGCTACTGTATAGTCTGACAAGTAAACATAGCCTACAGTACATAGTAAACATGGTAACGTGCCTAATTCCTTACATAAGGGATAGCAGACGATGTCCAGAATTTCTCAGTGACCTAATGCTTTTTCGGGTCGCATCAGTCACTAGTGAGATTCATGTTGCCTACGGTAGGCCTACAGTATATCAAAAATAAATAAATAAATAATAATCTCTACATGTAGGTTTCATGATATTTAAACCCCATCGAACTTGTTTGGCATCAACTGAAAACATTCATCCGTAACTCTGCCAAGCCTACAAGCAAAGATGAACTAGTGAAGGCCATCAAGACGTTTTGGCTTGAGAAACTGGTCGTGGGGATTGGGGGAAGTGAAACTAAAATGTAGATGAGATGTACAGCAGTTGAAATAAACATCTACATTTTGAAAGAGTATTTTTTATCATTATTTTATTAACAAAAGCATAAAGATGTTGATGAACAAATACTGTACAGTATATGCTTTATCTGACATTTTGCAGTTAGAAATGTCAAACTTTAGAGTACTTAATACATTGCCAGTTGGGGGGATTTTTTTTTCACACCTAGACGAGCTATTAGACTATCCTTTTGTAAATAAATGGAGGTATGAAGAGTCTATTGTCCTGCTAATAGCCCATCATGGAAACGTTGTTTGCAGAATTCACAGCCTGCTACGCTTGTGAAAAACAAAATGCCTCCAGCTGTCCAACACTAGGGTAAATAAAAACACAGCATCTACAGCGGTACAAATAAATGATTGAATTTGTTTAAAAAAATGTAAACGAACATCATTTTCAATTTTATACTAACAAGTGGTTGCCATGGTGAGTAATCCAATAATGATTGGTATGACACGGCTCTCGGAACCCATTAAGAGGTTGCTCCTAAATGAAAATACTCACAGATCAATAAAATGTCCCTGTAGATCTAATTACATTTAGAGGATTGGAGGATTCTAAATGTATACACAAGGGGCTTTTATACAATTATAATGCAGGGTTAATAGAGTGATGGGGGTGCTGGAGATGGGGGTGCTGGAGATGGGGGTGCTGGAGTTGGGGGTGTGAGCAGTGGGTTCTGGGCAGGTGTGAGGCAGTTGTCGTTTGTATGTGTCGGTGCCAAGGCTATATGACTGCGCCATCAACTTGATTATTTAGCAGACATCACTTGCTTCTTATATGCAGTCAACACATATATCTTAGGAAAATCATTGAATATAATTGAACGGTTTCGTTTCTCTTAGAATAAAAAACTTAGTGTAACAACAGTTTAAGTAAGTAATATGCTACAGTCAGCTTCAGCTTCTTCTGACCAAGTAGAAACAAATAAAGAATGTGCGTGCAGGACAGAGGAATAGCAATTCTTACACTATTGTTCAATCACCTTCTTCATACTCATCATTCAGTTAATTGAAATTCAATTTTGAAGTCGTGCACAATTAGCAGTTTCTATTTGGTTTATATCGCCCATTCATTGACAGCATTCATTCAGGTAGAGACACATTAGCACCTTGGGACCCAAAAGCATAATCAGTGCTCTAACTCCCCCTTGTGGTGGTCTGGAGCAATGAAGTAGTGACGCAGGGTACCGTACTAAACCACAAATTACCTTTAAATCCCGCAGCATAATCTTAAAACTTTTCATTGAGCAACCACTGTATGTCTATTGACATGTCTGTATATAGTATATATATATATTCTATTGTTGTTCGACATCAAACTTGTCTTGTTGTTATGAAAAAGTATAAACACAAAAACGACAGGCTACATGACATCAGCAGCCGGGCAGTCCAAAATAGCATAACTGGTGTATTTTAACACCAATAAACCCATCCGTTTAAAAATGAACTAAGTATATGTCAATCTAGCAAACCAGGCAACTAAAAGCAAACGTTAAGTTAGCTGGCTAGCCAGTTCAAATAATGACCATATAGTAGCTGACAGCGTCTTAACTTTAGCTAATTTGGATTCATTATTAGAGGAAAATAACTCACAACACGATCATTAATTACAAGTTAATGGCAATCTAATTACAGAAAATAGCTTACGGTTGTGAGTGTGACGAAATAAAAGCAGGGCATTCTACTGGAACATTTTTGAACTTGTGCACTGTCTCGTTGGCCTAACGTTATATCCTAATTTGACTTTAGTTCAGGCCATGTTGTTCTTCACATTACCGTCTCTGGTAAACCCACATTATATCAAATAAAATAAGTTTATTTGTCACATGCGCAGGATACAGAAGCTGTAAACGCTACAGTGAAATGGTTACTTGCATAGTGGAATATTTTGTTTAGACATGTAAATAGCTAGCTAAACAATGAACCACATTCCCAACTCATAACATTACTAGCCTGCATGAATCTACAGGTAGCTAAAGCTAACCAACTATGTTCAATGTTAGCTAGCTAGTTAACATCAGGCTATAACTAGCAATGCAAATGGCTTTGAGATAAAAAATAATATTATTACACAGATCATACACGTAACGTTAGCTAGCTAGCTAACAGTACGCTTTAACTTGCAATGAAAATGAATTTCTGACAAAATTAGAAACTTATAATATCTGAAAATGTAGCTAGCTAGACTCTCTTAAATGGATGAACGCTTCTCCCTCTCTGTCAAAGATGCCATGGTTGCCCTTGGTTTGCAGATGTAATCTGAAGAGAGGTCATTTATATAACAGCCTTCTTTGTGTTCTCTTTTTGACTGCCTCCGCATATTTGCAATAAAACACCAGCATTTTCTCCATCTCCTTAACTATCATACTCTGCTTCCACTGGGCATTCCACTGATTTCAAAACTTGGTCCTCCAGAAAGTGGAAAGCATTAGCAACACTTTTGCAGTTCTTTGTGATATCATTCAACACCTGCATAGGATCGGAATATCATACCTGCCGTACAGGTATAGGATGGCAACAACAACTGCCCGAGTTACACCAGGAACGTACATCAGTGCTCAGACTGTCCGCAATAGGCTGAGAGAGGCTGGACTGAGGGCTTGTAGGCCTGTTGTAAGGCAGGTCCTCACCAGACATCACCGGCAACAACTTCGCCTCTGGGCACAAACCCACCGTCGCTGGACCAGACAGGAATGGCAAAAAGTGCTCTTCACTGATGATTCACGGTTTTGTTTCAACAGGGGTGATGGTCGGATTCGCATTTATCGTCGAAGGAATGAGCGTTACACCGAGGCCTGTGCTCTGGAGCGGGATCGATTTGGAGGTGGAGGGTCCATCATGGTCTGGGACGGTGTGTCACAGCAATCATCGGACTCAGCTTGTTGTCATTGCAAGCAATCTCAACGCTGTGCATTACAGGGTAGACATCCTTCTCCCTCATGTGGTACCCTTCCTGCAGGCTCCTCCTGACATGACCCTCCAGCATGACAATGCCACCAGCCATACTGCTTGTTCTGTGTGTGATTTCCTGCAAGACAGGAATGTCAGTGTTCTGCCATGGCTAGCGAAGAGCCCGGATCTCGATCCAATTGAGCACGTCTGGGACCTGTTTGATCGGAGGGTGAGGGCTAGCGCCATTCCCCACAGAAATGTCTGAGAACTTGCAGGTGCCTTGGTGGAAGAGTGGGGTAACATCTCACAGCAAGAACTGGCAAATCTGGTGCAGTTCATGAGGAGGAGATGCATTGCAGTACTTATTGCATCTGGTGGCAACACCAGACTGTTACTTTTGATTTTTGTTCAGGGACACGTTATTCCATTTCTGTTAGTCACATGTCTGTGGAACTTGTTCAGTTTATGTCTCAGTTGTTGAATCTTGTTATGTTCATACAAATATTTACACATGTTAAGTTTGCTGAAAATAAAGGCAGTTGACAGTGAGAGGACGTTTTATCTTTAGGTTTAGGTAGCACATAGGAGGAAATGTTTCTCTGTTGAGATGATTTCCTTTTGAATTTGTATCCAAAATGTTCCTATTTTTATTAATGTAATGGAGTTGGTTAAGTCTGATCTATAGCAAATTAGAATACCCCTGAGTCTCTTTCCCTGTGTAACATCTGGTAGTTTGGTGGATGGGACTACCGGCTCTCCTCTATACCATGTTTCTTGCAGGGTGACAAAGTCTGTATTTGGTCCATAGTGTCTAGTGTTGTATGTGTGGTTTCTCCATATCTCTCTCTCTCTCTCTCTCTCTCTCTCTCTCTCTCTCTCTCTCTCTCTCTCTCTCTCTCTCTCTCTCTCTCTCTGTCCTCTGGTTCTCTCCCTCTGGTCTGTCAGCCTGTGGTGTATCTGCCTTACAGCTCACCTAGCAGACAGCTCACCTAGCAGACAGCTCAACTTGCAGACAGCTCACCTAGCAGAGAGCTCACCTAGCAGACAGCTAAACTTGCAGACAGCTCACCTAGCAGACAGCTCACCTAGCAGACAGCTCACCTTGCAGATAGCTCACCTAGCAGACAGCTCACCTAGCAGACAGCTCACCTTGCAGACAGCTCACCTTGCAGACAGCTCACCTAGCAGACAGCTCACCTTGCAGACAGCTCACCTAGCAGAGAGCTCACCTAGCAGACAGCTCACCTAGCAGACAGCTCACCTTGCAGACAGCTCACCTAGCAGACAGCTCACCTAGCAACCTAGCAGACAGCTCACCTTGCAGACAGCTCACCTTGCAGACAGCTCACCTAGCAGACAGCTCACCTTGCAGACAGCTCACCTAGTAGACAGCTCACCTTGCAGACAGCTCACCTAGCAGATAGCTCACCTTGCAGATAGCTCACCTTGCAGACAGCTCACCTAGCAGACAGCTCCCTAGCAGATAGCTCACCTTGCAGATAGCTCACCTTGCAGATAGCTCACCTTGCAGACAGCTCACCTAGCAGACAGCTCCCTAGCAGATAGGTTACCTTGCAGATAGCTCACCTTGCAGACAGCTCACCTAGCAGACAGCTCCCTAGTAGATAGCTCACCTTGCAGATAGCTCACCTTGCAGACAGCTCACCTAGCAGACAGCTCACCTAGCAGACAGCTCACCTAGCAGAGCAGGGCTTGGTGTTCTCTCTACTGAGCCAGACAGGTCTTTCTGAGCACGAATGGGCTCAAGGAACACACACGCACGCACGTATGCACACACAGAGATGTATACGCACACACACACATACATTTAATTTATTTGTACTTTTATTTAGACTGGGGGCATAAACTGGGGGCATAACAACTAAAAATATTTTCCCAGGTCAGTGGAGACCTGCGGAACCTCCAGAACCAGCCAGTCCAGAGAGCATCTGAAAATTGCTGGATCTCCAATTAATATGTGAGCTGAGGTAGTGGGGGAGTCTCTGAAGAACCGGTTTATATACAAACAAAGTAGTCAATGTTGGGTCCTTCTGGTAGTCAGAGACTCACAGTCAACAGAACTATACAAAATGTAATGAGTTGTATGAAAACTGTCCCCAGCGATAATGCAGTGCTGAGTGATAATCAAGTACTGGGAGAAGCGTTGCTTGAACAATCTTCCTTCTACTTTCCAAAGTGAGGCAGGATTTATTTCCATGAAAGAAACCAATCTTTATTGTCAGCTTTTTTGTCATATACACACACACACACACACACACACACACACACACACACACACACACACACACACACACACACACACACACACACACACACACACACACACACACACACACACACACACACACACACACGCTGTGTGTCTGTCTGTCTGCGTCTCAAGATGTTGGTGGCTATTTAACAGAAACATTTGAGTATGCTGTGGAAATCCACAGCCCCTCAAATAGTTTGGTACCCAGTGGCAGGGCTTAAGGGTGTGTGTGTGTTTTCCAGTAAGTGGTGGACGTGTTTAACTATTCTTGTGGGACTAGACAAAGATTTGACCAACTGGGGACATTTTGTTGGTCCCCTCGAGGGTCAAATGCTATTTCTAGGGGGTTTAAGGTTAAGGTTAGAATTAGTGTCAGGGTTAGAATTACGTTAAGGTTTAGGGTTAGGAGCTAGGGTTAGTTTTAGGGTTAGGTTTATGAGCTAGGGTTAGGTTTAGGGTTAAGGTTAGGTTTTTGGGTTAAGGTTAGGGTTAGTGTTAGGATAAGAGTATGGGTTAGGGTTAAGGTTATGGGTTAGGGAAAATATGATTTTGAATGGGACAGAATTGTGTGTCCCCTCGCGATTAGCTGTACAAGACTGTTGTGTTTGTATGTGTGTGTTTCAGTAAGTAGTGTGTGTGTATCTGTGTGTGTGTGTGTGTTCCAGTAAGTGGTGTGTGTGTGCCCTGTGAGGAGGTGGATAGGTTTAGGAAGCATAACCCAGAGGCCAGCCAGCTAGCCAGCCACCAACCAGCTAGCCACCAGCCAGCCAGCAAGCCAACCAGCCAGCCAGCCTCCCACCAGTCAGCCACCAGCCAACCAGCCAGCCACCAGTAGTAATGTGTAATGCCCTACTGCTGGAGTAAGGAAGCTATTTATGTTGCCAACCTCTAGATCACATTTCATGACCAGCCTGATGATCAGACCACGCACCAAGGGGCTATTATTACGGCGGCCTGGGTGGGCCGTAGTCGGAGGGGTGTGTGTATGTGTGTGTGTGTGTGTCTGTGTGTGTGTGTGTGTGTGTGAGAGAGAGAGAGAGAGAGGGGGGAGAAACAGAGAGACCGAGAACAAAATAAATAAATACATCAAGAGAAAGTGCCCTAACCTCTACTGTATCCTGGTGATATCCCACAATTGTAACTCTGAATCCACTTATGGGTAGACAGCCAGTCTCTCTTGGGCCGCGACTAAGGACTGGGTTGTGGTTAGTATTTCTATTCACTGGGTCACAGTCGCAGGATTATTGGACCGTCTTTAGGTAAATCCCAGGATTATTGGAGATAATAAATGCAAAAAGTTTAGTAACCACTGCTTTAGTTTTCGCCTGGTTTGTTTTCTAATCCTCAGTAGGACAATAGTGACGTCGTCATTATCTCCTCCCTGGTGATTTGGGTAGTTCCCTTAGCACTGACGTCAATCTGTCCAGCTGTGGAATATACACACTCTGGCACAACTCCCTGGATTAGGATTATAATCCATGAGGGCATCAGTGCCCCCATGCACACACCACTGTAATCTGAAAGTTATTGATGCAATAGCAATCTGAGATTACCAGAGACAATCAGACCAGTGATCAGTGAGGGTTACTTGTTAGATGATCACAATGTCAACACATGTGTCCATACACTGTGGTATACATTTTAGTCGTCATCAGAAACCTTGTTGACATGGACTGCTCGACCCTGTTATGGCCCTATTATGCCTTCTTAACCGTATACCAAACAGGTACAAACACATTACAGAACCATATGTGTCAGTGACTCAGTTTATGAACCCTGATTTATCATGATGCGTCTGTTTTGGGACTTAATCAAGCCGGATCAACTAAGAGTGAGCAGTGTGTTCCCATGGGGTTATTTGTACCCTGTATTGCATTTGTGACCTTTATAGTTGTGAGTATGGGGGCAAAACTTTCCCAGATTTTCCAGAAATCTTGTTTGGAGGATTCACAAATGTCCTGCTTTTTCCTTAACATACAAGTAATCTTCCAAACAATCTTCCAACCAATATACCATTCTCCCATTTATGGAAAACCGGGGATTTTTTGGGAATGTTGCTGGAATTGTGCAATCCTATTTGTTGGTACAGTTCAGAGAGCTCCGAGAACTGATTTGGCTGTCCTTCAACGAGGCCAAAGCTTTTCTCCAGTAATCAGTATCTGTGACAGCCTGTTTCTATGGCAACAGGTTGTTATTTTGTAAATCTCAGAGTAATTTGTCATGATGGGGCATCAGAGATATGGCACACTGAAGGACAAATACAACAGATTGCTTTTCCTGTTATTTGTAGATTCTTTGTCAAAAGATAGACAGATTCTTTTAAATGTTTGTCGAGAAGAGACTTCCATTTTCAAATGTTTGGGCAATAGTCTTCAGCTATTCAGTGTCTGGAGGTTACAATAATGTAGGCAATTTGCATAATTGGTTAAATATTGTAGCACTATATTTACAATTACTGTTAAAATCGTTTTTAGACAGCCTACTTGACTGGCCGTCTTAGGTGGTCCATTCAAATATCAACTGGTCATTACTTCATTGTGCAGTTCTCTTGGGTACTGCCCCCTCTGTTTTCTCTCTATCCCCTTCTCTTCTGTCCCTCCCTCTCATCTTCCCCCTGACTCTTGTGTTAACCTCTGTCACAACGGCCCAGACCGATAATTGAGAGAATCCAGCAATGAACCCCTTTGAGTCTCTCTTTTTTTCCTCTTTAATTTCTCGCCACATCCCTCCTTTCTTTAAAAGCCCTGTCTGTCTGTTTCTGGCCAGGGTTTATCTGAGTGTGCGCAACATTATTCAGCTTCCCCCTATTGGCTTTTATTAATAAGAGTCTTCCTCCTAGTGGCCTGTGATAAATGAATGGGCTGAGAATTGCTCCCTGTTGAGAGGCTCTGTCAGTGTGTGTATGTGTCTAGTGTGTGTAAGTGACTAGGGGGAACACGGGAACACGTCCTCTCATAGGGGGTTAAGGGAGAGACATAAGGACATGGTAGACTGCTCTGCTGGGGTGTGAGTTGGGATTTTAGTTTAGTTTATTAATTTGACCATTTAAAAAAAACAATCACACATAAAACTTGAAAAAGTCATACATGCACATGAGTAAAATCATGGAGGATAACACACACTAAAGTCTGGACTTATTTCCATTGTGGTCTTGAGACAAGATGGCTAGACAAGATGGAACACAGTATGGCAGTGATATAATAAAACAAAAACAGAGAAGAAGAACATCTATCTCATCATTCCAGTTACATCATAAGGGTTATTCATATGGGCACAGAAGACATCAAACATAGTTTTACTTTATTTTTAAAGCTGCCCAGAGAGGACGTTGTTTTTATAGGCAGAGGCAACTCATTCCATTCTGAGGCTCCAGTATACAAGAAAGTACCTTTCCCAGCATTACTCCTGAACCTGTATAAGCACACATCAGCAACACCTGATCTGGTGCTGTGATTGTGTGCATCCCTAACACGAGGAAAGTAATCACTTAGATATCTGGGCACAGGACCATAAATACTTCTGTAAACCAAACCTAGTCCAATCTGGGACACCCTAGCCTCAACATGTACTCACTTTCAATTCTACCCTGATCATCTTATTCTGGGCTATCTGGAGCTTCCCCTTCATAAGTTTAGATAAGCCCCCAAACCAGGAAGTATGCTAGTAGTCAAAATGGCATTGAATGAGGGCAGTAGCTAGTACTTTCACAGAGTCCTTATCAAGCAGCTTGGACTTTTAGCCCAAAACTTAGTCCTGGCATTAACCTTCCCTAGCACCTTATTGGCCATGCTCACACCTCCCAAGCTTCCATCAAGGATACATCCCAAGTAGTTAACAGAGGTTTTAGTAGTCAGCACCCCGCCCCCTAATTCCACACTGATTTCAGAGGACCTACTCAATTTAGGTCTGGATCCAAAAATAATTGCCCCAGTTTTCCCTAAGTGCAGAGATAGCTTATTATCTCCAAGCCATTTGCTAATGTTAGTAAGCTCTAAGTACGCTCTCCAACATAGTTTTACTTTTGTGAGACACAAGAAGTGTAGAGTCATCCGCATAAAGAAAAAGACGGCAAGAACGAGCATCTTTCATATCGTTAATATACAATAAAAACAACAGAGGCCCAAGCACGATCCCCTGCGGTACACCACAACTCATTGGTTTTGCCTGAGACAGTGAACCATTAAACTCTACTACTTGCTCCCTTCCTGATAAGTAGGACTTTACCCAGCGTTAGAGGGATACTGCTTAACCCCAGTGCCTCCAGTTTGGAGATTAGGAGACAGTGGTTAACTGTCTCCTATTTGTCTCCTAAGAGATTTCCCTCATCAATCTCGTTCCTGTTGAAGTCAGTCAAGTCAAGTAGACATGAATCAGTGGAGTAGGTTTTTCTAAAACCCGACTTAAAATCATACATTAGACCCTGTCTGTTAACATATTCATACATTGTAGATGTACAACTCTTTCCAGGATATTTGATGTTTCACAGAGGGTAGATACAGGCCTATAATTCCCAGTTTCAGACTTTATCCCCTTCTTATACAGAGGTATAACTTTAGCTTGTTTCATGTCCATGGGAAAGGTACCTTGTTCAAGAGAGAGATTAACAATATGCGTTTGCTCAGGTGACCAGTCAATTTTACCCACTTCCTCCCTAAACTTTTCATCACAGTATTTTTTGAGTCCTCTGATTCAAACGGTTTTGTGACACTTAAATGCATCTTTAAAAATCCTTGTGCAAAATGTAATAAAATGATCACTGATTCCATAGACTATTACTCCACTCTGCGATATTTTAGATTTATCAGACACCAATATTTAGTCAATCGTACTTTGCAATGTTTCACATATCCTGGTGGGATCTTTTATCATTTGGGTCAGAGCAAGTGATCTACAAAAGTGCATAAATACATTGTGGGTTGGGCTATTCTTTCTGCAGACATCAGTGTTGAAATGCCCCGACAAAATGATTTCCTTCAACAGGGAATCATTACAGTTTGACAACACAATTTCAAGACCTTCATTGAATGCATTCTGATTGGGCGGCCTGTAACACACCCCCAACAAAATCGTCTTGTATTGGGAAGGCAGATATCCAGCCAGACAATCTCCAGATCAGTGTTTAAATCTGATCTGACGTTAAAAGCAATGTCTGATCTTACAAACTCACATATTCCCCCCACCGTTCTGATTCCGATCCTTCCGGACAACAGAGTAATTACAAACAGATGAACAGTCACAAACAGATTAATCCAACCATGCCTTAGTAAATCAGAAGACACCCGATTTGCAAACCAACAGGCGTATCTCATCAATCTTCGGTAGTAGGCTTCTGACGTTTAAGTGCACAAAATGTAAGCCCTTCTACCCAAAGACCTCATTGAATTCCCGATCCACTTGTAACTCACCTCCCACTGTGCTGCCATCTTCCCACTGCCCTGCCTCCGGTGGCCTCTCTGCCGCCATGGAGCACCCCTCTCCAGGTGCCACTCCATCGTCCTCACCACCGTGTCCCCCGTCACTCGCCTCCGGTGGCCTCTCTGCCGCCATGGAGCACCCCTCCCCAGGTGCCACTCCATCGTCCTCACCACCGTGTCCCCGTCACTCGCCTCCGGTGGCCTCTCTGTCACCATGGAGCACCCCTCCCCAGGTGCCACTCCATCGTCCTCACCACCGTGTCCCCCGTCACTCGCCTCTGGTGGCCTCCGCTCCGCTGGGGACCCCCTCCTCCTCCGGTGGCCTCTCTGTCACCATGGAGCACCCCTCTCCAGGTGCCACTCCATCGTCCTCACCACCGTGTCCCCCGTCACTCGCCTCTGGTGGCCTCCGCTCCGCTGGGGACCCCCTCCTCCTCCGGTGCACTCTCCACCCTCGGTAAGACCTCTGGTCCCACTCCACCTTCAATGCTCACGCACCCCGCGGGTGCAGCACACCGACAGCAATGGTAAGCTTCATTGACCCCATGTCCAAACCTAGAATCGCTGCATTTTAGATGAATCCACTGCGCGCATTCCAAACATACCACATCTTTGCTGTTACTCTTCATCCAACGTTCACAAGAGGAGGATGGGTACATAGGCTGTTTGATGGGGTTCATGATAAAGTGAGGTCCAGGGCATTGATGGATATCACCCGATAAGAGAAGGCATAGTGTTATTATAAGATCTCCACCATTAATTAGAGATTTCAGACTGGCTTTCGATGATCGTTTTGTTTTGTGCCAAGATGCCATGAAAGTTTGATATATAACATTCCTTCCTGGGTGCTGGGTGCCAAACACATAAAGTAAAAGTAAACACATAAAGTAAAAGTAAACACATAAAGTAAAAGTAAACACATAAACACATAAACAAAACATAAAGTAAAAGTGCTGCCACCATGTCGAACCTGCTGGTAGCAGGACTCACTGTTGCACCTGGTGGCCAGTTTCCACCTAATCTCCCAACGTCCTCAGACATGCACGGACGTGGAATACTGATTTGTTTCATGGGTGACCTGGCTGGAGCTGCAGCCTTTCAGCAGTGTGTGTGTGTTCGTTTTGTTGTTGTTGTTACTCGAAACATAAATAATGTACACATGTGGCACAACATCTTTGTGATTATTCCTCCAAACCTATAAATAATTAAGAAGGAAAGTCAGTTCCTTTGGAACCCTCCTTTTCTGAGTCATACCATATGCCCTTTTCTCATTTCCTCATTTCCCCTGTGCATTCTGAAAGACTAATACCGCAGCCTCCAAAATAACATGACCTACCAACTAACAGAGAACTCTACCAACACCTCCAACTCTCAATGTGCTCTGAAAGGTAATAATGTTCATAGGATAATATTACAAGAGAGTAGACTATCGATACCTCTCATCTGAAAGGTGTTTCCACTAGAGTAATATAATGTGTTCTTCAGTTAGAAGACGGTTGTGATTGCCAGTGTTCTCTGTGAAGGAAATGGGGTGTGAGTGATGACTGACGAGGAGGGGACGGAGAGGACCGTTAAAGAACGCTGCTTCCTCAATTTGCTTTATCGTCTGATTGAAAGTGTTTTGGCTGGGTCACACAACACACAAACACACACACACACACACACACACACACACACACACACACACACACACACACACACACACACACACACACACACACACACACACACACACATAGATTGATGCAGTGCACACACAGACACAACTGTACAAACACCCCCACACACACACACACACACACACACACACACACACACACACACACACACACACACACACACACACACACACACACACACACACACACACACACACACACACACACACACACACACAGACACACACACATTGATTGATGCAGTGCACACGCAGACACAACTGTACAAACACCCCCACACACACACACACACACACACACACACACACACACACACACACACACACACACACACACACACAGACACACACATTGATTGATGCAGTGCACACCACACGCAGACACAACTGTACAAACACCCCCACACACACACACACACACACACACACACACACACACACACACACACACACACACACACACACACACAGACACACACACATTGTTTGATGCAGTGCACACGCAGACACAACTGTACAAACACCCTCACACACACATATCGACTAATGACAGGCTACAGTTAAATGAGGGCAAAATGTTTGGCTTTAATAGTTGAGGTTCAGCACAGCAGATTAATATCTTTGATTAGTAAAACTGTTGGGCTTTTACAGTTTTTAACAATCACTTTGGCACTAATTTCAGAACCTTGTGGTCATTTTTCAAAACTCTACACACAAAACTCAAAACGGTCATCACTTGTAATACAGGCTGTCCAATGTTCAAAACATTGCATGGTGCATTCATATCGTTAAAGAAACCTTGCACTTGCAGCATCGTTGGTTCAAATAACTCATTTATCATGAAATACCATAGGAACATTCATTTAGATCACCCACACACAAGATACCGATAGTTTCACTGTGTCGTTGTTCGTACAATCATTAAATATTGTAGGACAAAATATGTGATACATGTTTCATTATGTTACTATACGTAAATACATCAATGTAAAAGGACTGGTAGAGCGAATACTACAGACACAGTGGAAAAATTGAACAAAATATGACATTTATTGATGAAATACAGTAAAATCACAACATAGGTTTCTTTGAATCAAAGTAAAAATAATTAGCAACAAAAAAGAAAAAACAGTTAAAGGTCAACTGCAGGTTCCTCACCTGGCTTACTGTAAAACATCACTGCAGTGTTCCTCACCTGGCTTACTGTAAAACATCACTGCAGTGTTCCTCACCTGGCTTACTGTAAAACATCACTGCAGTGTTCCTCACCTGGCTTACTGTAAAACATCACTGCAGTGTTCCTCACCTGGCTTACTGTAAAACATCACTGCAGTGTTCCTCACCTGGCTTACTGTAAAACATAACTGCAGGTTCCTCACCTGGCTTACTGTAAAACATCACTGCAGGTTCCTCACCTGGCTTACTGTAAAACATCACTGCAGTGTTCCTCACCTGGCTTACTGTAAAACATCACTGCAGTGTTCCTCACCTGGCTTACTGTAAAACATCACTGCAGTGTTCCTCACCTGGCTTACTGTAAAACATCACTGCAGTGTTCCTCACCTGGCTTACTGTAAAAAGCAAAACAAAAGATTGATTACTGTACTTCTATATTTCCATCAACCCTGTCTTATGGATTTGGCCACAGGTTCTCATCCACATCACAATGGATGTTTTCATTAGCCAAACATCTTGGGAAGAATCTTCGGGCGAATCCAGGCCTGACACTGGTCTGCCGTGATGTCATTGCATGCATCATCCTATGGCCTGGAGAAGGGCGCCTTGTTCGTGAGGGCACCTACAATATACCTTTCAAGGAAGGTTACATTCGAACAGCGAATCATGTGGCTGCCTGCAACTCAATATATAGACTATATAGAGTAGAGATCTTTAGATGTTGTTTGACCAAACATTAGAATGGGCAAGATGCATAATCTAAGCAACTTTGACCGTGGTATGATTGTTGATGCCACACATGGTGATTCCAGCATCTCAGAAACAGCTGCTTTACTGGGATTTTTACACACTTTGGTAATGAGAGAGGTCAGAGGAGAATGTCCAGACTCATTCAAGCTGACAGAAAGGCCACAAATGCTCAAATAACAGCTGTTTAAAACAGTGGTGTGCAGAAGGGCATCTCTTAACGTACAACACCGTGAATAATTCAGGCTGTTGTGGAGGCAAAAGGGGGTCCTACCCAGTACTAGATAGGTGTACCTAATAAAGTGGCTGGGGAGTGTACAGTAATGTTAAATCTGAAAACATGGTCTGGAAAAGTAGTACATGGGACCATAGAGACAGTGTGTGATAAAGAATGATGATGAAATATTACATCCATAGATAATGTAGTCCAATTGGTTCATGTTCCACGGTAATTGGTGTCAATGGTTCTCGTTATCCTGAAACTTTCATGATCTAAACATGGAATATTGTTCGTCAGTTTCCACAAAACTAGGCATTAAGAGTAATGCAACAGTTACTTATCATTTTGAGCAGTCGTATCAATTGATAGTTAGATCATTGTAATGAAATGAATAGACAGTCATCTCAGATACAATGTGTGACTTGCATTTAGAAATGGTAATACTTTGATGTTAAGTTGTGTCATTTTGAACAGGTGATTTTAGTTCAATGAACAAATGATCTTAGCTTTATGTGTATTGTATCCAAGCAACTGGAAAATAGTGTTAGAGTTTTGAAAAACTTGTATTTTGATCATTGGCTGTGAGTTTTGTGTCTAGAATTTAGAAAAATTACATCAAGGTTCCGAAATTAGTGCCAAAGTGATTGTAAAAAACTGTATTCTCCTTCACATTCCCCTAAACATACACACCCTTCTGAAGACACACCATGTGATTCTAAATGGACACTATTGGATGCCTGAAAGAAAATCACTATAACTAACACTCTGTGTGTTCACTAAGTCATACTCACTGTGTGACATTGTGTAATAGACTATCATTGATCAGTGTGCAGCCAGGTGTTACTCAATCGACAAGCAGTCTCTGCTTATCAGACCCAGTGTGCGTGTGCGTGTGTGTGTGTGTATTAGTGTTCCAACTTACTTAGCTCAGATGTCCTTCATACAGCAGGCAGCAGGCACACTGAGCTGGAAGAGATGGCTGGCCCAGGCAGGTATTTAGAAAGACTGTCCCCCCCCACCCCCACCACCACCCCCACCACCACCCCCACCACCACCACACACCACCACCACACACAACCTTCCCTTCACACACTCATGTGTCAGAGAGATGAGTGTATGAGTCTGTTGTGGTCTTGATGTAATTGCAGTGACATGGTGAGATCAGGGCTGCTCAATGTCCCTGTACCGTCCACATTGACCTGTTCTCCTCTCCCTCAAATTGACAATCCTGGCTAGTAGACACACTGACAAAGGACTGATGAGTCACTTCAGCACTATTTACACACACACTGTGGCAACAACACACACACACACACACACACACACACACACACACACACACACACACACACACACACACACACACACACACACACACACACACACACAGACACACACACATTGATTGATGCAGTGCACACACAGACACAACTGTACAAACACCCCCACACACACATATCGACTAATGGCAGGCTACAGTTAAATGAGGGCAAAATGTTTGGCTTTAATAGTTGTGGTTCAGTACAGCAGATTAATATCTTTGATCAGTAAAACAGTTGGTCTTTTATTCTCCTCCACATTCCCCTCAGTGGGTGAACATACACACCCTTCTGAAGACACACCATGTGATTATAATGTGCACAACATCCTATTCACTGTGTAACGTTGTGGAATAGACTATCATTGATCACTGTGCAGCCAGTTGGTACGCAATCGACAAGCAGTCTCTATCCTAGTCCCGGAGCAGTACAATCATAGCACTGTCACTCTGTGTGTGTGTGTGTGTGTGTGTGTGTGTGTGTGTTTGTGTGTGTGTGTGTGTGTGTGTGTGTACGTGTGTGTGTGTGTGCGTGTGTGTGTGTGTTCGTACGTGTGTATAGCGTTCTTTCTACACTCTGAGTTCTAGAACATTCCCTTTTGAAAGGACATTGAATAAGATGTCCAGTAATTTAAGAGTTGGTCAGTCTGCAGTCGGACCTCTCTCTCCCCCAGAGAGAACGCAGCAATATGATCTGTATACAAATGCTTTTCTTTGTTAGTTACAGCCCACGCTCTCCATCTCACCGTGGCAAGGATCGAGCAGCCATCAAAGTATGTGTGTGCGAGAGCGAGAGAGATAGTGTGTGTGTGTGTCAGAAGCTTAATACTGCCTCTTAAAAAGGGGAATGTAATTAAACAGTGTAAGGACGTTGGCTCCATCTGACTGTACGCTTATTGTGTGTGTGGGTAGACGTGAAGGTGTTTGGAATGCGGTAAAGGATCTCTTCAGAATCTATTCGGTTGAATCGTTAAAATATCCACTTGATTTTTAATTGGCTGATAACTGTTCCCCATCTCCACACTGTGTGAGGCCTATGTGTGAATGTTTGCAGAAGGTTTATTGCCTAATGCCAAATAGCGACAAGGTGTATAATTAAGCAACAAGGCCTGAGGGGGTGTGGTATATGACCAATATTCCACGGCTAATGGCTGTTCTAATCCAAGACGCAACATGGAGTGCCTGGATACAGTCCTTAGCCATCGTATATTGGCCATATACTTCAAACCCCCGAGGTGCCTTATTGCTATTATAAACTGGTTACCATCTTAATTAGAGCAGTAAAAATATACAGTGAGGGAAAAAAGTATTTGATCCCCTGCTGATTTTGTACGTTTGCCCACTGACAAAGAAATGATCAGTCTATAATTTTAATGGTAGTTTTAATTGAACAGTGAGAGACAGAATAACAACAACAAAATCCAGAAAAATGCATGTCAAAAATGTTGATTTGCATTTTAATGAGGGAAATAAGTATTCCACCCCCTCTCAATCAGAAAGATTTCTGGCTCCCAGTTTTTTATACAGGTAACGAGCTGAGATTAGGAGCACACTCTTAAAGGGAGTGCTCCTAATCTCAGTTTGTTACCTGTATAAAATACACCTGTCCACAGAAGCAATCAATCAATCAGATTCCAAACTCTCCACCATGGCCAAGATCAAAGAGCTCTCCAAGGATGTCAGGGACAAGATTGTAGACCTACACAAGGCTGGAATGGGCTACAAGACCATCACCAAGCAGCTTGGTGAGAAGGTGACATCAGTTGGTGTGATCATTCGCAAATGGAAGAAACACAATAGAACTGTCAATCTCCTTCGGCCTGGGGCTCCATGCAAGATCTCACCTCGTGGAGTTACAATGATCATGAGAGCGGTGAGGAATCAGCCCAGAACTACACAGGAGGATCTTGTCAATGATCTCAAGGCAGCTGGGATCATAGTTACCAAGAAAACAATTGGTAACACTACGCCGTGAAGGACTGAAATCCTGCAAGGTCCCCCCTGCTCAAGAAAGAACATATACATGCCGTCTGAAGTTTGCCAATGAACATCTGAATGATTCAGAGGACAACTAGGTGAAAGTGTTGTGGTCAGATGAGACCAAAATGGTCTCAAAATGGGCTCTTTGTCATCAACTCAACTCGCTGTGTTTGGAGGTGGAGGAATGCTGCCTATGACCCCAAGAACACCATCCTTCACCGTCAAACATGGAGGTGGAAACATTATGCTTTGGGGGTGTTTTTCTGCTAAGGGGACAGGACAACTTCACCGCGTCAAAGGGACGATGGACGGGGCCATGAAGAAGCACATTAAGGTCCTGGAGTCGCTTAGCCAGTCTCCAGACATTAATCCCATAGCAAATCTGTGGAGGGAGCTGAAGGTTCCAGTTGCCAAACGTCAGCCTCGAAACCTTAATGACTTGGAGAAGATCTGTAAAGAGGAGTAGGACAAAATCCCTCCTGAGATGTGTGCAAACCTGGTGGCCAACTACATGAAACGTCTGACCTCTGTGATTGCCAACAAGGGTTTTGCCACCAAGTACTAAGTCATGTTTTGCAGAGGGGTCAAATACTTGTTTCCCTCATTAAAATGCAAATCAATTTATAACATTTTTGACATGCGTTTTTCTGGATTTTTGTTGTTATTCTGTCTCTCACTGTTCAAATAAACCTACCATTAAAAGTATAGACTGATCATTTCTTTGTCAGTGGGCAAACGTACAAAATCAGCAGGGGATCAAATACTTTTCCCCCTCACTGTATGTTTTGTCATACCTGTGGTATACGGTCTAATATACCACGGCTGTCAGGTAATCAGTATGCAGAGCTCGAACCACCCAGTTAATAATATGTCAACTACGTCCGTAACTACTTCAAAGAGCGTGCATTCATTTCAAGGCTAGAGTTAAGGTTTTCCTAAACTACTCTCTCCTGTCTCTCCCTCCTCTAGGAGAGCACCTGAGGATCTGTCCCCAGGGCTACACGTGTTGCACCAGTGTCATGGAGGACAGCCTATCCAATCTGAGTCGCACAGAGATGGAGGGCCTGATCAGAGACGCTGGACGGGCCCTGCAAGCCTCCCTCAATGGACAGTACAAAGTCTTCGATGGTGAGTGGGGGATTGAGGAAGGGAGGGAGCGGGAAGGATGGAGGGGGTAGGAAGAGAGGGGAGACAGAGAGAGATGGAAGGTCTAATCATAGAGGCTGGATGAGCCCCGCAAGCCTCCCTCAATGGACAGTACAAGGTCTTTGATGGGGAGTACTGCAGGACACAGGGAGGAATGGAGGGAGGAAGGCAGGCAGAGAGACGGAGGGAGGACCGGAGGGAGGCTGGCAGGGAGACAGAGGGAGGAATGGAGAGAGGCAGGCAGGCAGGAAGACAGAGGGAGGAATGGAGGGAGGCAGGCAGGGAGACAGAGGGGGGACTGGAGGGAGACAGAGGGAGGAGGGAGGAGGGAGGCAGGCAGGGAGACAGAGGGAGGGAGGCAGGCAGGGAGACAGGGACAAAGGGAGGGAGGCAGGCAGGAAGACAGGGAGACAAAGGGATGGAGGGAGGCAGGCAGGCAGGCAGGGAGACAGGCAGGGAGACAGAGGGAGGACTGGAGGGAGGCAGGCAGGCAGGGAGACAGGCAGGGAGACAGAGGGAGTACTGGAGGGAGGCAGGCAGGGAGACAGAGGGAGGAATGGAGGGAGGCAGGCAGGCAGGGAGACAGGCAGGGAGACAGAGGGAGGACTGGAGGGAGGCAGGCAGGCAGGGAGACAGGCAGGGAGACAGAGGGAGTACTGGAGGGAGGCAGGCAGGGAGACAGAGGGAGGAATGGAGGGAGGCAGGCAGGCAGGGAGACAGGCAGGGAGACAGAGGGAGGACTTGGGGGAGGCAGGCAGGGATACAGAGGGAGGGAGGCAGGCAGGGAGACAGGGAGACAGAGGGAGGGAGGCAGGCAGGGAGACAGGGAGACAAAGGGAGGGAGGCAGGCAGGGAGACAGAGGGAGGACTGGAGGGAGGCAGGCAGGCAGGGGGAGGACTGGGGGAGGCAGGCAGGGAGACAGAGGGAGGACTGGAGGGAGGCAGGCAGGGATACAGAGGGAGGGAGGCAGGCAGGGAGGCAGGCAGGGAGACAGAGGGAGGGGAGACAGGCAGGGAGACAGAGGGAGGAATGGAGGGAGGCAGGCAGGCAGGGAGACAGTGGGAGGTAGGCAGGGAGACAGGGAGACAGAGGGAGGTAGGCAGGGAGACAGGGAGACAGCGGGAGGCAGGCAGGGAGACAGGGAGACAGCGGGAGGTAGGCAGGGAGACAGGGAGACAGCGGGAGGTAGGCAGGGAGACAGGGAGACAGCGGGAGGCAGGCAGGGAGACAGGGAGACAAAGGGAGGGAGGCAGGCAGGGAGACAGAGGGAAGGAGGGAGGGAGGCAGGCAGGGAGACAGAGGGAGGGAGGGAGGCAGGCAGGGAGACAGAGGGAGGAATGGAGGGAGGTAGACAGGGAGACAGAGGGAGGGAAAGAGGGATGGAGGGAGACAGAGGGAGGGAGAGAGGGAGGGAGACAGAGGGAGGGAGACAGAGGGATGGAGGGAGACAGGGGGAAAGAGGGAGGGAGACAGAGGGAGGGAGAGAGGGAGGGAGACAGAGGGGGGAGAGAGGGATGGAGGGAGACAGAGGGAGAGATGGAGGGAGACAGGGAGGAGGGAGGGAGACAGAGGGAGGGAGAGAGGGAGGGACAGACAGAAGGATGGAGAGAGGGAGGGAGACAGAGGGAGGGAGGGAGGGAGGGAGGGAGGGAGGGAGGGAGGGAGGGAGGGAGGGAGGGAGGGGAGGGACGGACGGACGGACGGGGCGGACGGACGGACGGACGGACGGGACGGACGGACGGACGGACGGACGGACGGACGGACGGACGGACGGACGGACGGACGGACGGACGGACGGACGGACGGACGGACGGACGGACAGACAGACAGACAGACAGACAGACAGACAGACAGACAGACAGACAGACAGACAGACAGACAGACAGACAGACAGACAGACAGACAGACAGACAGACAGACAGACAGAGGTTGAGAGGAAGAGGAAACCCTCTGTCTCTTTCCTTCCCCCTCATCTCCGTTATGTCTAACAGTCCTGTGTAAACTCTGCTCTGATCAGTGCGCGTTGGTTAACCAAGACGAGGTCGTAAGTTGTGTGTGTGTGTGTGTGTGTGTGTGTGTGTGTGTGTGTGTGTGTATGTGTGTGTGTGTGTGTGTGTGTGTGTGAAAGTAATAGAGAGAAAAGAGAGGATTGTCGGGGGTCTTTGAAGGCATATATATGTGTGCATGTGTATGCACGTATGTGTGTGAGAGTGTGTGTGTATTAGCTTGCATTCATGTGCCTGTACGTCTGTGTACGTGTCTGTATACAAATACAATGAGTTTATCACTGTGAGCTATTTCCTGCGGAACCATAGTGTCAGAAGTTTATTTCAGGGAGAGTGTTTTTCATTGCGCATGCTGCAAGTAGTCCAGACAGAACAGCTGGGCTGTCTCCATCTCCACTCCCTCTATCCCTCTGTTCCAACCATCTCTCCATACACAACACACTCCACACATCATCCCTTGCTTTTCCTCTCCTCCGCCTACTCAAGTCTCTCTCAACCATCAGTCTCAAGTCCCAGAGTATGTCATAATCTGCTTTTGTCCTTTGGAGGGAAATCCATGTCTCCACGACGTGAAGGATCACAAGTACACACACACACTCTGGAGTTCACCACAGCTTCAGAGTGTGTGTGAGAAGATAATATTGCTTTAATCCTTCTTGATTGATGAGGAATCTCACACATGTAGTGTAGAGTACAGAGGTGACCTAACCTTAAAGCTCCCTAAATTACACACTGTACAGAGAGCACGAGAGCAGTATCAATATACTGTACTATAATGTCATAACCCCTCACAATTTATGTTTGAGAAGTGGGGGTCTATTTGTGTAGCATGTACAGTATACATACCAATGTATGATATCATACCATGTTATATACATTCATCATTACTGTACGTTTAATGTACAGTTGTGTATTTATTTTTAGTGAGGGTGAAATTTACGCTGTTCTGTGACTCAGGACAAGGGGGAAAGACTGGTCCCAGATTGAAGTGATTAGAATGTGCAGTGATTGGAACATTGATGATTATTTACGTTTAATGATACACTACAGTCTGTTCCAGTCGATATGAGGTGACTAAGCATCTGTCTCTGTGCTCTACTTGTTCCCCTGGCTGATTGGGATTGAGCTGTCATCTGGATCTGTGATCTGTTTGTCAGCCTGACCTTTCTGGCCTCATACTGATTAGAGGCTGAGTGACGTCTGTTTACTGTACAATCTGCTATCATTTTCTCTCGCTCATTCTCTCTCGGCCCACTCTGCCCAGAGTGTTGAAGCAATGCCAGAGCAGCATTGGGCTCATTTCACAGACAACCTGTCCAAAACATACAAATACACACACACACACACACACACACACACACACACACACACACACACACACACACACACACACACACACACACACTGAAACACACCACACACGGCCCATCCAAGACACACAAACACTTTCTCTGTGTGTTTATGTGCTTTAGAAGTATCTGGAAGGCACAGCTCATTCACAGTCACACAGTGGTGATTAACAACAGAGAGCACACAGAAACGCTCCGTCAAGCATCACTCACTCAGCTATGTAAACACACTAACGATGTGCTTCAAACAGACACACACACACCCAAGCATGGATGCACACTCACACACACACCCAAACATGATTGCATGCATGGAAACACAGGCAAGTGTGCACACACACAGTCACACACTCAAAAATGATGCATCACAATTGTTATACTTTAAGATGCACTGTGCAGAAATCGCGCAGCCATTTCCTGGTTGCTAAAATTCTAATATTTCACCTAATTTCAGTTTCTGTCAGAAAACAAGCAGTCATTGTGTATAGAATCATTGTACCGCTGTGAAATATATTTTCCATAAGCAAAATATTGTATATTCAGCTATTTGAAGAAATAGCACACATAGAACAGATCTACCGCTTCTTAGACTTTCAACTGGAATGAATGATCTTCAACTCACATTTCTATGTGAATTTGGTTGGTTACATATTGTAGCTTTAAAATATGATTTATTTTAATACATTTTAAATAGACAACAACCTACAATTATCAAACTTACTATACTTACTGATCCTCTCTTATTAGGGGTGGCAGGTTGCCTAGTCCTTTATTTAACTAGGCAAGTCAGTTAAGAACAACTTCTTAATTACAATGACAGTTTAGGAACAGTGGGTTAACTGCCTTGCTCAGGGGTAGAATGACAGATTTTTACCTTGTCAGCTCAGGGACTTGATCTAGCAACCTTTTGGTTACTGGCCCAACGCTCTAACCTATATATATATATATATATATGTTTTAAATTATTTTTATCTTAATACTACTTCTACTAAAAACATCAGAGATTTCCAGGAAGTCCATTTCTGCAGCCAACCCCAACACCCCTGGAATGGATTCCAGTTTCTTCATCTCTTCATCAGACAATAAGCACGGGTCCCCTGAGCTCACATGCTGCTTGTAGAACTCCCTCCTTACGTTCCTGTAAAACTCCATCTTGCGCCTCATGTCCATGTGCTTGTGGGACAGACACTGTTTCTCCTGCTCAGGCAGGTGCTGGTTGTGGTAGCTAGATATCTGAGAAACTCAGGAGGACCTTCTACTGTAGATGTATCTAAGTGCATTCTAAACATGGATTCTTGCACCAAATTAAGCAATTCACTTTTTGATTCTTACCATTGATGACGACAGGAAGCTACTGTGCCATCCATGGTAGAGACGTGAAATTATTTGAAGAAGCTCATTGTTGAAAAATGTACAATCTTGGATAGCAGAAGCAAGTCACACAACTAGGTTTGGGGTTGTTCCCACAAAACTAAGTTTCAAATCAATATGACCTACAGTGACTATCAACCAAACATTCTAACTTTCAACATTCTACTAGAGTTGCTATTTTCAATTATGATGTCATCATATTCAATTGTAAGTGTATTAATATGAATTTATTTGAAAAATTATGTATTTTAATTCAATGTTGTTGTCTTATCAACCCAAAAATTAGAAATTCAAACATCCTACCAACTTTTGCTTTGGTTGATTTTGTATTTGTATGATTCAGAATTACCATGACAATGAAAAAGAGTGAAATTAATCAGTGTGATGTGCATCATCATGTAAAATCACTTTTACATTGAATCCACCATATAAATATTTATATATTTATATATTTACACACACACACACACACACACACACACACACACACACACACACACACACACACACACACACACACACACACACACACACACACACACACACACACACACACACACACACACAATCTGAGCTCTATTTAAAGTCCACTCAAGCGATCAGTACATCAAAGCAGCAGCATTAAGTCCGTGTTAGTTGAGGTTGATTTCATATGGGGATTGCAGTCTACACACCAGCTGAATGATGGATGTCAGAGTGTGTTGTGTTCTGCATGTCAAATGAACGTTGTTTTCTTTGCATTGATTGTTTTTGTGTTGTGTTCTTTCAAAGTTCATGTTTGTTAGCATGCCTGGAACCCCCCTGGAACCCCCTTGGAACCCCCCTGGAACCCCCCTGTGTACAGCCCTGTGTACAGCCCTGTCCACTCTCTCTTGTGATCTCCAGTCAGGCCTTCTCTCACTATCTGTGTCCTCTCCTTTTCTCTGCCAAAGTGCTTTTTGCATCCGTGGATTGTGTGTGCGTGTCACTATTTTCAACATTCCAAAGCATCATTCCTAGACATCCTCAACCTCCCCCACCTCACCTTTCTCCTCTCTCCTTCCTTCATTCCATCCCCTTCTGTAAAAACAAGTGTTTAACCCCACCTGAACATTGATCAGTCACCCCTATCTCCTCCCTCCCTTCCTTCACCTCACATCACTGAGCATCAGATGGAGACAGCAGGATAAGAGTCAGAGGGATGAGAGAGAGGGGGAGGGAGAAGTGTGAGACGGTCAGATGTAAACCATCTGTTAATGAGCATCTGTTCTTAAGACGGGAGAAGTGGAGCGATGGAGGGCTGTTAACTGAAGGGTGATACGCCACGTTAAACACAGTATCCCAGCTCACCATAGTTACCACTGTGGACATATTCGACCGTGTGGATGGACTTGTCCCTACTTGTCCAGCTGTACCCTCCCATTATTGGACTGTCTATTGGAATGGACAGAGTGGTAGCTGTACCCTCCCATTATTGGACTGTCTATTGGAATGGACAGAGTGGTAGCTGTACCCTCCCATTATTGGACTGTCTATTGGAATGGACAGAGTGGTAGCTGTACCCTCCCATTATTGGACTGTCTATTGGAATGGACAGAGTGGTAGCTGTGCCTTCCAATTACAAGTAAAGACGTATTTGGATGTGCAAAGGGTATGAATTATCCTGTTCCCAGAACTCCTATGGCCATAGTCATTTTGTTGAATGTATTGCGAAATGCATTCATTTTGTGGGTTTCAGGGATTTTCACTTGTGGGCGTTTTGTATAGCTTGTAGTAGAGTTTATCACTTGCTTGCTGTGATGATGGTTATGTGGTTAAAGAGATACTGCGATATTCTGCAGTTGTGCCGTTGTTCTACTTACCCATGAGTCAGTGGAAGTCGTGGACATACAAATGGTCTCCGCGAGTTCCACTGACTCTGGGTGATCTTGCAGTATCCTTTTAAGTTGCAGGAGTGTTGATGGAGAAGTGTACAAGTGCGTAAATGTACTAGTCAGTGTCTATGTGACTTCTACCCTACTAGTCCCCTTAGCTGGAGTCTCTCCCATCTACATCTGGGTGTGTTTAGCTGGGTGTGGGCCTGCACCATGTGGCTAAGTGTAGGGTGTTACTGTGTGTGTGTGTCTGTATGTTTAACAACCAATAAGCACCTGACCAAGGACAACGTTTTAAAACAAACATGTTCAGAACTTACGTGTGTTTACATACAACCATCCCTGTTTTTAAAAATCTCTATAAACACAAATCCAGAGACATAGGATTCGTCAGGCCAGGACATAGATATCTGTTGAATAGATCTGCACTGAAGCCTGAGCTTAGCCAAACCTCTAAATCTTCATAAATGAGGGGTTTATCATATTTTCCCTTTACAACCCTGGATAAAGCATATTTTCTGCCTGGTCTGATGGGGAAAAAAAGATTGTGGCGACGTGGAGACAAAGGAGTGTGTGTGTGTGTGTGTGTGTGTGTGTGTGTGTGTGTGTGTGTGTGGACTGAGGAGCTGCTAACAGTGGGAAGGAAAGGACAGGGGTCAGCTTCCACTGCCCACTGAAAGGTGGAGCTATGGGAGGAAAGATAGGAAAGATAGGAAGACAAGGAGAGAGAAAGAAAGAGAGAAGTAGATTATGAAAGAGTGCGTGTGAGAAAATGAGACTGAGTCGGAGTGACAGTGACAGTGAAGGCTATATGACAAACACCGGAAGAATAGATAAGAGTTTGAGAGGAGAGAGAGACAGGGATAAAAGAGAACGAGGGAAAGAGAGAGAAACATAGAGAGAGAGAGAGAGAGAAAGGGAGAGAGAGAGAAAGAGAGAGCAAGGGAAAGAGAAAGAGAGAAAAAGAATGAGAAAGAGAAAGGGAGAGAGAGCGCGAGAGAGAGAGAGGTGGAAGGGTAGAGGTCAAAGAGAATGTTAAGTAATGACACCTAAGGTAGAAGTGTTGGATGGCTGGCAGGTGTGCCAGACAGAAGGTGCCATTATCCTGGCAGGTGGTGGAAGGGCTAATGGTGTCATGCCTGCCCACTGGGCACAGACGTCAATTCAACATTTATTCCACATTGGCTTAACTGCAAAATTACGTGGAAACAACGTTGATTCAACCAGTGTGTGGTATCTAGATGGCACCGTGTGTGTGTGACAGAGAGAAAGTGTGCATGCATGTGAACCTGGCACTCTAAACAGAAGCACACACACACGTACACACGTACACACACACACGTACACACACACACACACACACACACACACACACACACACACACACACACACACACACACACACACACACACACACACACACACACACACACACACACACACACACACACACACACACACACACACACACACACACTCCCCAGGATCACTAGCCGGTGGGTTATTGCCTTGTGTATGTCAGCCTATTTTTGTCTGTGAGGCAAATACTCCTCATAGACTTGAATTAGATTTAAACACAGAGCTCTGGCTGACAGGCACACTCAGTTCTAGATGACCAAGCAACACAGTCTTATTTATTCATTGAATTAGACTTTTTATTTTTTTAAAGACCCAGCTGGTCTGTTAAAGGGATAATGAGAGATTCTGTCATTTGTGTGTTTACAGCACATCTCCCTATTTATCTCTATGAACACAAATCAAGAGACCAACGATTTGTCAGGCCAGGGTACAGATACAGGTAACTGCCAAAATAAAGGAAACACTTAAGTAAATGAGAGATACAAAGTATATTGAAAGAAGTTGCTTCCACACAGATGTGGTTCCTGAGTTAATTAAGCAATTAGCATCCCATCAGGCTTAGGGTCATGTATAAAAAGGCCCATTATTTTGGCTACCATGGCTAGAAGAGAGGGAAAAACAGAAGAGAGAGAAAAACATATTATAAAAGAGTGTGTGTGAGAGAATGAGTGAGTCAGAGCGTGACAGTATGACAAACACTAGAAGAGTAGATAATAGTTTGAGAGAAAGAGAGGGAGAGTTTATGTCATTCTACTTACCCAGAGTCAGATGAACATGTGGATAACATTTTGATGTTTGTGCGTGCAGTATGAAGGAAGTTTTGCGAGCCAATGCTACCAGCGTTAGCTCAATGACTGAAAGTCTACAGGTAAGTTAGCATTATGCTAACACCAGTTATTATTGGCTTGCGAAACTATTGCTAACTTCCACTAACTTCATTCAGAATCTCACAGTATTCCTTTAAGTAACGCCATTTCAAACTGAGTTGGCTGGGATTGAATGTCCCTGTTTCCAAAAGGGTTCTTCGATTGTTCCCAAAGGAGAACCCTTTTTGGTTCCAAGTAGAACCCTTTTGGGTTCCATGCAAAACCCTCTGTAAAAAGGGTTCTACATGTAACCCAAAAGGGTTCTTTAGAGGTTTCTTCTATGGGGACAGCTGAAGAACCCTTTTAGGTTCTAGATAGCACCTTTTTTTTCTAAGAGAGTATAAGCAGTTGAATTCATGCATTAAACCTCATTGAAGTATCTTGGGACCATCAGTAAACATTAGGATTTTCCACATAACATTAAAGCGTTTTCCAATTAGACCCAACATACACCCAGCATGGCATTCATTTTGTCGCTAACTCTTCCCAATTATAGACCACATACTTGATTCATTCTGAGACTAATTTCCTGTTTTCAGGGTCACCTCTGTTGATGTCAGAAATGCCAAGGACATCTGCTCCATTGTGCCGCCTGATTGGCTCGTGGTCTTGGCATGCAAATCATGTTGGGCGGGAGCCAGAGTTACAGCGTCCTAAACGCCAAACACATTACTCACTATGAAGAGAGGGTGGAGGGAGAGAGAGAAGGAGGGATGTTGGGAGGAGACAGAGGGAACGATGGAGAGAGATGGAGGAAGAGTAGAGAGAGAGAGGGAAGGGAGGAAGAGTAGAGAGAGAGAGGGAAGGGAGGAAGAGTAGAGAGAGAGAGGGAAGGGAGCGGGGTGGAAGGAGAAGAGGGAACGATGGAGGAAGAGTAGAGAGAGGGAAGGGAGGAAGAGTAGAGAGAGGGAAGGGAGGAAGAGTAGCGAGAGGGAAGGGGAAGGGAGGAAGAGTAGAGAGAGGGAAGGGAGGAAGAGTAGAGAGAGGGAAGGGAGCAGGGTGGAAGGAGAAGAGGGAAGGATGGAGAGAAGGAGAGTGAGCGATGAGGGGTGCGAGAGATGGAGAAATGTTCCATTTGGGAGAGGAACAGTAAGAGAAAGAGGGAGAGGAGGGGGACCTACAAGCAATAGGGAGAGGGGAAGAAAAAACAGATGGAAACTGATGGAGAGAAAGAGGAGAGAATAAATAGTGCATGAGACAGAAAAACAGAAAATAGATAAAGAGAGAGAGAAACAGAGCGAGAGAGAGAGAGAGAAACAGAGCGAGAGAGAAAGACAGAGCGAGAGAGAGAGAGAAAGACAGAGCGAGAGAGAGAGAGAAACACAGAGCGAGAGAGAGAGAGAAACACAGAGCGAGAGAGAGAGAGAAACAGAGCGAGAGAGGGAGAGAAACAGATAGAGAAAGAGAGAGAGAGAGAGAGAGAGAGGTATCGTAGTGCTGGTGTGTCAGAACACAAACACTCTCCATCCATCACAACACTTATCAGCTGTGTGGTTAGTGCAGTTAGCCCGCGGATCACCACGGTTCCTTAGGAAGCATTTAGACGCCATTAAAAGACCACTATATTAAACAGACACACACACACACGCTGAAAGACACCATTCATCAACTGATGTATGTAGGCTCTCTCTCTCTCTCTCTCTCTCTCTCTCTCTCTGACCACGACATCCTCTCCCAATGTCTGACTATGGCCTTGGAAATATGGTCCATTGTTTGGGCAATGGGAATATTCAGCTGGAGGTAGTTGAGACTCATTGAGATGTATGATTTGTCAGAATTTGTTAAGCATTGAAGTATCAATTGTCATTATGGTTTAAATCAAATCTAAATTGTATTCGTCATGTACGTAGTTTACAGCACGTAAACGTGCGGAGAAAGGTGACGGAGTTGTATGTAACAGAATAGGTTACGGTTGGACTCTTTTTGTCCCTCATCAAAGCCCAGAGTACATTTGTTGGTTGTTTGTTTGTGTATTCTGCATGTGACAGGGAGTGCCAGGAGTGAAGATGGAGAGGCAAGGAGAGAAAGAGAAAAGGAGAGAGGAAAGAGAGGGACAGCCATAGAGGAAAGAGAAGGACAGCCATAGAGGAAAGAGAGGGACAGCCATAGAGGAAAGAGAGGGACAGCCATAGAGGAAAGAGAGGGACAGGAGAGGAAAGAGAGGGACAGCCAAGAGGAAAGAGGACAAAGAGGAAAGAGAGGGACAGCCATAGAGGAAAGAGAGGGACAGCCATAGAGGAAAGAGAGGGACAGCCATAGAGGAAAGAGAGGGACAGCCATAGAGGAAAGAGAGGGACAGCCATAGAGGAAAGAGAGGGACAGCCATAGAGAGGAAAGAGAGGGACAGCCATAGAGGAAAGAGAGGGACAGCCATAGAGGAAAGAGAGGGACAGCCATAGAGGAAAGAGAGGGACAGCCATAGAGGAAAGAGAGGGACAGCCATAGAGGAAAGAGAGGGACAGCCATAGAGGAAAGAGAGGGACAGCCATAGAGGACAGCCAAGAGAAAGAGGGACAGCCATAGAGGAAAGAGAGGGACAGCCATAGAGGAAAGAGAGCCATAGAGGAAAGAGAGGGACAGCCATAGAGGAAAGAGAGGGACAGCCATAGAGGAAAGAGAGGGACAGCCATAGAGGAAAGAGAGGGACAGCCATAGAGGAAAGAGAGGGACAGCCATAGAGGAAAGAGAGGGACAGCCATAGAGGAAAGAGAGGGACAGCCATAGAGGAAAGAGAGGGACAGCCATAGAGGAAAGAGAGGGACAGCCATAGAGGAAAGAGAGGGACAGCCATAGAGGAAAGAGAGGGACAGCCATAGAGGAAAGAGAGGGACAGCCATAGAGGAAAGAGAGGGACAGCCATAGAGGAAAGAGAGGGACAGCCATAGAGGAAAGAGAGGGACAGCCATAGAGGAAAGAGAGGGACAGCCATAGAGGAAAGAGAGGGACAGCCATAGAGGAAAGAGAGGGACAGCCATAGAGGAAAGAGAGGGACAGCCATAGAGGAAAGAGAGGGACAGCCATAGAGGACAAAGAGAGGGACAGCCATAGAGGAAAGAGAGGGACAGCCATAGAGGAAAGAGAGGGACAGCCATAGAGGAAAGAGAGGGACAGCCATAGAGGAAAGAGAGGGACAGCCATAGAGGAAAGAGAGGGACAGCCATAGAGGAAAGAGAGGGACAGCCATAGAGGAAAGAGAGGGACAGCCATAGAGGAAAGAGAGGGACAGCCATAGAAGCCAAAGAAAGAGAGGGACAGCCATAGAGGAAAGAGAGGGACAGCCATAGAGGGACAGAAAGGAAAGAGAGGGACAGCCATAGAGGAAAGAGAGGGACAGCCATAGAGGAAAGAGAGGGACAGCCATAGAGGAAAGAGAGGGACAGCCATAGAGGAAAGAGAGGGACAGCCATAGAGGAAAGAGAGGGACAGCCATAGAGGAAAGAGAGGGACAGCCATAGAAGAAGGGCAGAGAACTGCTGTTGAGTGGACTGGGGTTGGTTCATCCATGAATGGCCAAGATAGCCAGGTCTAAAACAACCACATCAGCACAATGCATCCCTTCCAACTCTTCCTCCTTCTCTTCTTTTCCCCTTTCTCTCCTCTCTGACTCACTCACTCCGTCTCCCTCTCTTTCCTCCGCACTCTCCCTCCCTCCCTCAGCCAAGGAGCGTTCTGTTAACCAAATCATTCACCACTTGTCAAACTGGACAAATACAATTAGGAGGATCGGATACATTGGCGCCGAAGCAACCACGGTTCACCCCTCCATCTCTCTCTCTGTGTCTCTCCATCTCCCACCTCACCACAAATTAATACACAGGCTATTTGTGAGCTATTACAGTGTGTGTGTGTTACTGTGTGTGTGTGTGTGTGTGGGTGTGTGTGTGGGTGTGTGTCCAACTGCGTTTATGTGTGTGTGGTGTTTGAGGAAGAACAGAAAGTGAAGTGGTGTCAGATTACCAAGGTGTCAGGCCATGCCTTCATTAGTGGTGTTCTGTATAGAACACAGTGAGGGAGGGCCTAACAACAGATACAACTAGTCTGTCTTTTATTCTGCTCTGACCTGGAAAGGACCCAAGAGGATAGCATCCTGTCCTCCTTTGACTCGAGATTACTCACACGCGCACGCATGCATGTATACAGGCACAAAAACACACACACCTCTCTGGATTCAGCTCAGTGGTAACAATGTCCATAATGTGTATTCTATACAAATGTTCGAGTAATCAGATCTGGCTGATTTGGGATCAGCCTTTAATAAGCTGGTCCAGATAGGCCACACCAAGCTCTGTTCCTAATATTTTGTACACTCAGTGTTTATGGGGCACTCTGAGCCCTCTGTGTCATAAACTGATTCAAGATCAGTTGTTTATAGCCAGAACCACAGCTCTGAGGGAGAAACTGATTCAGGATCAGCATGTAATGAGTATCAGTGGTACATCCCCCACTGAGCTCTCTGTTAGAGACTGGTTCAGGATCAGGGAATAATGAACAGAGGTGGTACAGGGTAGACCCAGTAAGCCTCCAGTTGGAGTTATTGGCAGTGGGAGGAGGATCAACGTTAACTCCGAAACACAGAGACACAGAATCCCACAACAATGCCAGGGCTTATCAGAGATAGAGGAGGGAGAGAGAGAGAGAAAGAGAGAGGGGGGAGAGAGAGAGGGGTGAGCGGAGGTAGGGAGAGAGAGAGAGAGAGAGAGGGGTGAGCGGGAGTTAGGGAGAGCGAATGATAGAGAGAGGGGTGAGCGGAGGTAGGGAGAGAGAGAGAGGGGTGAGCGGAGGTAGGGAGAGAGAGAGAGGGGTAAGCGGAGGTAGGGGAGAGAGAGAGAGGGGTGAGCAGAGGTATGGAGAGAGGGAGAGAGGGGTGAGCGGAGGTAGGGGAGAGAGAGAGAGAGGGGTGAGCGGAGGTAGGGAGAGAGAGAGAGAGATTGGTGAGCGGAGGTAGGGGAGAGAGAGAGAGGGGTGAGCGGAGGTAGGGAGAGAGAGAGAAGGGTGAGCGGAGGTAGAGAGAGAGAGAGAGAGAGAGAGAGAGAGGGGTGAGCGGAGGTAGGGAGAGAGAGAGAGAGGTATGGAGGACTGAAAAATAGAACCAACAGCATTATTGAGAAATACTGAGCACACCATGTGTGTGTGTGTGTACTTGCACGTTTTTGTGGATTGAGCAAAGTGGCTGGTATTGAGACATGGGTGGGAGTGTATGGATTTCAGCAGGCATGTATGAAGGGTGAATATTAGAAACACAGAAAGGAAATGAGAGAGAGAACAAGCCAGAGACATGTCAAGCTGTTCCACTAATTCAACTTCATATCATTACAAACGGAACCATTCATTATTCTCTTCTCGCTGCTGGAGAAAGTCATCAGAACACAGACACCAGGCTTATCACAGGTTCACTGTGTGTATGTGTGTATGTGTTTATTTGTGTGTCAGAAAGAGAGAGAGATGGTATTTTATTTAACCTTCATTTTGACAGGAATTCATGTTGAGACCAATGTCTCTTTCACAAATGAGCCCTGTAATTCAAATCAAATAAAAATCAAAGTTTATTTGTCACGTGCGCCGAATACAAGCCCTAACCATCAGTGCCATTTTTAAGTAAAAAATAGGTATTAGGTAAACAATAGATAAGTAAAGAAATACAAAATAAAACCAAAACTGTAAAATGACAGTGAAAATAACATTAGTGAGGATATATACAGGAGATACCGGTACAGAGTCAATGTGCGGGGGCACCGGTTAGTCGGGCTAATTGAGGTAATATGTACATGTAGGTATAGTTAAAGTGACTATGCATAGATGATAAACAGAGAGTAGCAGCAGCGTAAAAGAGGGTGTTGGGGGAGTGGCGAGACATAATGTAAATAGTCTGGTGGCCATTTGATGAATTGTTCAGCAGTCTTACGGCTTGGGGGTAGAAGCTGTTTAAGAAGCCTCTTGGACCTGGACTTGGCGCTCCGGTACCGCTTGTCGTGTGGTAGCAGAGAGAACCGTCTATGACTGGGGCTACAAAGATACACATCAAATACGAAATGAAAAACAGGATAGTTGAAAACAAACACATTTTTCATCAAAAAGGTCCTCAAATCATCTGAATTGGTCTAGAGGTGCCAAAACAGATTACGTAGAAGTCTGTGTTAGTACTTTAATGTGAAAGATTATTACTAATTTAACATTATGTCTGGGTTAGCATGTTAGCATATGTTCAGTATAGAGTAGTCTATAGCCCTAGTGTGCATATGAAGCTCTGTCAATGGGGATGCTCAGCCCTCAACTCCTGCTTTAACCTGGAAGTCATGGTGCTGATGAGGGGATGGGGATGAGGGGTGAGAGGGGGATGAGGGGAGGATGGAGGGTTAGATTGTGGTTCCTCTGGGGCCCCTGAGAGAGAAAATGGAGGAGCAAGGACATACACACACGTACACACATTTGCACGCATGCTCACAGACACACACACACACACACACACACACACACACACACACACACACACACACACACACACACACACACACACACACACACACACACACACACACACACACACACACACACACACACACACACACACACACACACACACACATACACATGTCATGTTAATGATCATCATTAGTCACCACAGCAGAGAAGGGACTGGCTGCCCTATGGCACAGTAAGAGATTACTAAACACTCACCCTGTTTTAAATCTCTAGCATTTTCAACATACCCAAGTACGAATCTTATCTAAAGGATAACAGGCATTATCTGACTGCGATTCACACTGTTGTACTGTATGTTTAAAACTATGCATGACTATTAACCAAAGCATGAATTTTCCAACTCTTTCCAACTCTATTTTAGACTATTTTAGGCTGTGATTCAATTCAAGCATCCTTTTTTGGCTATGCACCATTAAAAGACAGTGTTACCGGAGATCGCAAGTCAATAATGCTGATGTCGGCTCAATGGTTAAATTACCTTTAAATGTCAACTGCGCTACATTGTTTCCTGACCTGTCTTGTAACCCAGCTAAGACAACAGTACAGCCACAGCAACAGTCTGCTCCTGTCATACGCTGTCAACCCAGCTCTTAGTCTATTAGTGAAATTAGTATAAATGTGAAAGGATTTATACTTTTACTTTTGATACAATTACATTTCATTTTGATACTTAAGTATATTTATACTTTTACTCAAGTAGTATTTTCTGGGATGACTTTTACTTTCATTTTAGTCATTTTTTGTTTGGGTGTCTTTACTTTTACTCAAGTATAACAATTAGGTACTTTTTCCACCACAGCTCACAGAACTGGACCGCCGAGTGCTGAAGCGTGTAGTGAGTAAAAATCACCTGTCCTTAGTTGCAACACTCACTCCCGAGTTCCAAACTGCCTCTAGAAGAAACGTTCGCACAAGAACTGTTCGTTGGGAGCTTCATGAATGCCAAGTGTCGGCTGGAGTGGTGTAAAGCTTGTCTCCATTGGACTCTGGAGCAGTGGAAACACGTTCTCTGGAAGGATGAATCATGCTTCACCATCTGGCAGTCTGACGGATTAATCTGGGGTTGGAGGATGCCAGGAACACGCTACCTGCCTCAATGCATAGTGCCGACTGTAAAGTTTGGTGGAGGAGGAATAATGGTCTGGGGCTGTTTTTCATGGTTCGGGCTAGGCCTGTTAAGTCCAGTGAAGGGAAATCTTAACGCTACAGCATAAAATTACATTCTAGATGATTCTGTGCTTCCAACTTTGTGGCAACAGTTTGGGGACGGACCCTTTCCTGTTTCTGCATGACAATGCTCCCGTGTACAATTTGAGGTCCATACAGAAATGGTTTGTCGAGATTGTTGTGGAAGAAATTGACTGGCCTGCACAGAGCCCTGACCTCGAGCCCTGACCTCAACCCCTTCAAACTCCAGAGTGGCGCAGGGGTCTAAGGCACTGCAGCTCAGTACTAGAGGCATCATTACCAACCCTGGTTCGATTCCAGGCTGTATCACAACTGGTCTTGATTGGGATTACCATAGGGAGGCGCACAATTGGCCCAGCATCGTTAGGGTTTGGCCGGGGTAAGACTTGCCTAGTTAACTTTTAAAAAACACCTTTGGGATAAATTGGAATGCTGATTGTGAGGCAAGCCTTATCGCCCAACATTGGTGCCTGACCTCACTAATGCTCATGGCTGAATGGAAGCAAGTCCCTGTAGCAATGTTCCAACATCTAGTGGAAAACCTTCCCAGAAGACTGGAGGATGTTATAGAAGCAAAGGGAGGACCAACTTCATATTAATACCCATTATTTTGGAATGAGATGTTCGACTAGCAGGTGTCCACATACGTTTGGCCATGTAGTGTATGAGTGTGTCTGCCTGCGTCCCTGCCTACGTGCGCTTGCGTGTGTGCACGTAGGCAGTGCATGTGTGTGTGTGTGACAGCAGAACGTCACTCCGGGCTAATCCTAACAGGCACAGAGGTCTGGATACGTCTGTCTGACTGGCATCTGGTCAGGTGGCAGGGGAATGATCTGTCATCCAGTCAGAACCACACCGACCAAGCACTTTGCTCTGCACGGAAAGGCCTGGAATATAACTGGATGGTTCTGTGTTTGTTTGGCCCTGAGCTTTCAGGTAGTTGCCAGGGATGAAGGTGTTGTTGGCCCTAGGGCTTCTCACTGTGTCCGTGTCTCTGGTTCTGGCTTGCCCTCGGCCACCCAGCTGTCCACTGCGTAGGCCTTTGGTTGAATACGAAATCATTTTTTTGTGCAATGCTAATTGCTAACTTAGCCATAAGATACACATTAGTTGCTTATACATAATCTCTTGTGGACAGACTACGTAAACATAAATGGTAGATCTGTCATGATACAATGCGATAAGTGAAATAGTGAGCAGCATTAGTTCCGGTGCTTGGGTTTTTCACCACTGGTTATTTGGACAAATCACGATTTCACAGGTGTTAGCATCTTTCGTATTTCCTGTTCCGATCCTCCTTCTTTCTTTTTTCTCTAACTTCATATGGCTGCAGGGGCAGTATTGAGTAGCTTGGATGAAAAGGAGCCCATTGTAAATGGCCAGCTCCTCAGTCTCATTTGCTAATATATGCATATTATTATTAGTATTGGATAGAAAACCATCTAAAGTTTCCAAAACTGTCAAAATATTGTCTGTGAGTATAACAGAACTGATATTGCAGGCGAAACCCTGAGGAAAATCAAAACAGGAAGTGGCTTCTATTTTGAAAACTCCATGTTCCATAGCCTCCCTTAGCTGGATTTAAAGGGATATGAACCAGATTCCTTTCCTATCCCTTCCTCAAGGTGTCAACAGTCTTCAGACATAGTTTCAGGCTTTTATTTTGAAAAATGAGCCAGAACGATAACATCGCATCAAGTGGTCACATGAGTTTTGCTCACGCAACAGAGTTTGGATAGGTATTTTTTTCCCCTCTCCTACTGTGAAAGACATCTGCGGTTGCGGATATTATCGATTATATATTCTAAAAACAACCTGAGGATTGATTATAAAAATGTTTGACATTTTTCTGTGGACATTATGGAAACTATTTGGAATTTTTGTCTGCGTTGTCGTGACCGCTGTTTCTTGTGGACTTCTGAACATAACGCGACAAACAAATGGAGGTATTTTGGATATAAAAATAATCTTAATGGAACAAAAGGAACATTTGTTGTGTAACTGGGAGTCTCGTGAGTGAAAACATCCGAAGATCATCAAAGGTAAACGATTAATTTGATTGCTTTTCTGATTTTCAAGACCAAGCTTCCTGATGCTCAGTGTACTTAATGTTTTGTCGTGTGATCGATAAACTTACACAAACGCTTGGATTGCTTTCGCTGTAAAGCATAATTTCAAAATCTGACACAACAGGTGGATTAACAAAAGGCTAAGCTGTGTTTTCCTATATTGCACTTGGGATTTCATGAATATAAATAATTGTAGTAATATTTATCGAATGTAGCACTATGCTATTCAGCGGTTGTTGATGACACTTATCCCGATAGGGGGATTGCGGCCATAACAAGTTAAACTGGATCGGTGTCCCTATACCGGGACGGTTGATCTAATGTGCGCTAATGTGATTAGCATGACGTTGTGTGTAACAGCAACATTTCCAGGACATAGATATGTTTTATATGGGCAGAAAGCTTGAATTATTGTTAATCTAACTGAAGTGTCCAATTTCCAGTAGCTATTACAGTCAACAACAAAACACTTGTATCAAGGCAAATGGTTTGATACATTCACCTCTGAAGGTAAATAATGTACTTACATTCAGTAATCTTGCTCTGATTTGTCATCCTGAGGGTACCAGACAGAGATAAAATGTAGCATAGTTTTGTTTGATAAAATGAAATTTTAAATTCAAATGTAGGAACTGGGATATACAGTTTGAACCCCTGCTGTCTCTGGCTCCACACCCACCCCACCCAGCCATCTAGATGTGTGAAAGTTGGTGTATAAGCTAATGATCCATCATGTATGACATTCCTGGGAGTGTGTAAACAACAAAATTCTATTACCATATAGTTATCTTGAAAATACTTGAAAATGTATCAATTCACCATTTGGGCACATTTGGGCTGACTTGATACAAAATATTGTCCAGTATCGCAACGCTTCACTGGATCAATCTGAAACTTTGCACGCACACTGCTTCCATCTAGTGACCAAAATCTGAATTGCGCCTAAACTGTAATATTATATAATGGCCCTTCTCTTGCATTTCAAAGATGATGGATTCAAAAAAAAATAAAATGCATGTGTTTTTGTTTGTATTTTCTTTTAGCAGATCATGTGTTATATTCTCCTATATTCTCCTACATTCATTTCACATTTCCACAAACTTCAAAGTGTTTCCTTTCAAATGGTATCAAGCATATGCACATTCTTGCTTCAGGTCCTGAACTACAGGCAGTCAGATTTGGGACTGTTATTTTCGGCAAAAATTGAAAGAAAGGGTCAGATCCTTATTAACATCCATGGACCCAGAACTTAAAGAGCAACTGAAGGCAATAAACAACTTCTCTCATGTAAAAATGTGGATTCGATATGAGTCAGAAACATTTATTGTAGTGTCAAAATTGAGTACAAAGTGTAAATAAAATCATTTTGGTCATAAAGTCAGTCTTGTCCAAAACGGAGATTTGTAAGATAATTATGGAAAATGGTATGTCACGGAATGAAGGGTTCTGTAACAGTTTTAATTGGGTTGGAGTTATTTCAATCCTGCCCACAGCTGGCAGCACCAAAATAATCATAAATTCAGAGCGCAGCTGCACATGACCTGATCGTAATGCCCATGGTCAATTTGGTTTGACATTCGATATCCCTATGGGGCTAGTTAGGGACCATCAGTAAATTACACAATGTACATGGGACAATATTTTTAAATGTCAATAGCTCCAAATTGTAAAACTCTAACCAAATATTTTAAGCATTTGATGAGTAAACTAAAAGATGTGCAACATCAGAATATTGTCCCATGTAAATGTTAGAATTTATTGACGGTCCCTAACGAGCCCAGAGATACACTTTCCAATATCAAACCAACTTTGTCACGGTCACACACCAGCCGACTAAAGCTAATTGACTAAATAAGTTGGCTTGCTTGCTAGTTAGTCTAGGCTACTTCCAGACACAAATACCCGGTTAGATGGTTTCAAGTTATTTAGAAGGGTGAGTGACTGTATCTGTGTACTGTTTTGACCGAGTGAAAGTACAAATGCTTCCCACGTTCGAACACACACACTCACACACAACAGACACCCACATAAAGCACGCCTCCATGACCCAAATCTTGTTCTCAGTCACATTTCCTAATGAGGAGAATTGAAACCGAGGCTAAATCAGAAAGTTCTTACCCCTTTAATCGAGCACCTGACTAATTACACCTGACTTTAGTTCTGGGTTAACTGAGCTTATTTAAACACTTAGTCTCCCAGTTAGTCCTAGACTGAAACTTCACCATAACAAAGTCCATTATCAGTACAGACTTTCTGTGATTCACTACTTTCATTAAACACTCGCTTCCTTTGCCTCTAGCCATTATTTCTGGTCGCGTTGGCTTTAACTAGGAGTCTTTCTGTAATGTTTCACAATCAGTCCCCAGCAACACAGCAGATATTCCTGTCTTATTCCTCTCCTGATAAGAATTTGATGGTTCATTATTATAATGTTTAATTCATTTGTTTTAGAATAGTGACATCATCAAGGTCCTGCTTAGTGACAAGGCCCTGCTTAGTGACAAGGCCCTGCTTAGATAATGCAGTGCGGTTGGGTCAGTATGAGCTTTAACATTATATTACGTAACATATTCAACACTGTTGGATCGTCTTCAGGCAGTGTGTCTGCGTACTGGATGTGTGTGGTGAATGTGGAGAATGTTTGCTGGGTGTGTATGTGTGTGGTTGAGTGTGTTCAAATCCATTTTCAAGTCTCTGTTTGTGCTTGTGAGAGAGAGAGAGAGAGAGAGAGAGAGAGAGATATTAGTGCTGAGCTAAGGGAATTCTCATAGAGGCTCAGTGATTCCTCTCCCCATCTGGAGGGCATGGCGGGCAGGAAGTAGATAAGAACGTCTTCAAAGAAAACATTGCACACACACACACATTAAAGACGATGCAGTGAAAATGTATTCTTAAACAGTGCAGTCGCAGCCCAGCCTGTTATTGTGTAGTGTGTTTTTGGCCAGAGCCATGGTACTGACTGGCTGAGAGTCCCATTCCAGAAGGACTGGGTTTGTCTGCTGTTTATGTTGCTCTCTGCGTTTGTGTGTGTGTGTCTCTGCAGGCCTGTGTCTGTTTGTGTTAGGGTTTGTGTGTGTGTCTCTGCAAGCCTGTCTCTGTTTGTGTTAGGGTTTGAGTGTGTGTGTCTCTGCAGGCCTGTGTCTGTTTGTGTTAGGGTTTGAGTGTGTGTGTCTCTGCAGGCCTGTGTCTGTTTGTGTTAGGGTTTGAGTGTGTGTCTCTGCAGGCCTGTGTCTGTTTGTGTTAGGGTTTGAGTGTGTGTCTCTGCAGGCCTGTGTCTGTTTGTGTTAGGGTTTGAGTGTGTGTGTCTCTGCAGGCCTGTGTCTGTTTGTGTTAGGGTTTGAGTGTGTGTCTCTGCAGGCCTGTGTCTGTTTGTGTTAGGGTTTGAGTGTGTGTCTCTGCAGGCCTGTGTCTGTTTGTGTTAGGGTTTGAGTGTGTGTCTCTGCAGGCCTGTGTCTGTTTGTGTTAGGGTTTGAGTGTGTGTGTTTCTGCAGGCCTGTGTCTGTTTGTGTTAGGGTTTGAGTGTGTGTGTCTCTGCAGGCCTGTGTCTGTTTGTGTTAGGGTTTGAGTGTGTGTCTCTGCAGGCCTGTCTCTGTTTGTGTTAGGGTTTGAGTGTGTGTCTCTGCAGGCCTGTGTCTGTTTGTGTTCGGGTTTAAGTGTGTGTGTCTGCACAATGTAAGTGTATGTTAGAGAATCTCTCTATATCCCACTCAGTGCGTTTTATTTGGATGGCAACATTATCTTCCACTGCACATCCTATCCTGCCTCAGAATACATTTAAACTCTTCCTCTCTGGGTTCATCTCTGTGGCATATTTCATATGCAGTACAAAGCAATGAGACAGAGCCCCAGCCCTCACAGCTAAGCTACACTAAACGGTATTTTCGGAAACAGTGCTGCTGTTGTTTGTCGCCAGAAAAAATACAAAAACATTAAAGGGAAATTATACTCTTTCATTCTTGCATTTTGTTTGCTTCCCCCTGGAAATGTATCCATTTCATAATAAGAATTACATGAAAAAAACAACATCGAATTGACCTAAATTGAACTGTTTAACACTGTTGAACATGTCCCGTTTCCTGTCTCATTCCAGGTTACCTCCTGGAGTTGCTGAACCGTTCTGAGGGTGTCCTGCAGCAGTCGTATCCTCCGGCGCTGGGTTCCCTGTACACCCAGAACACCCGCGTGTTCTCTGACCTGTACACAGAGCTGAGACGGTACTACCGTGGTTCCAATGTTAACATAGAGGAGGCGCTCAACGAGTTCTGGGCCCGCCTGCTGGAGAGGATGTTCAAGGGAGCCAATGGACGGTATCTCATAGGTACGTAAACATTACACATTGAACTTAAATAGGTTCTTTGAAATGTTCAACTTTCAAAATCTCCATTGAAAATAAATGCTGCTTTTTCCAAACTCTTGCATTGAAATTGAATTCACCCCAACCTTGGTAAATATTTTCATGAATTTCATCTTGTATGATTTCAACTTTTATTGTTAACTATGTGAGGCCGTTATATTGCTTTAGCTATCACTTGTGTATTGTATGAGGAGCGTTTTACTAATAAAGTTATTATGATTGCAGGCGATGACTACCTGGAGTGTGTGTCCAAGCAGTCGGAGACGCTGCGACCCTTTGGTGACAACCCCCGAGACCTCAAGTTGAAAGTGACCCGTACATTTGTGGCGGCACGCTCCTTTGTCCAGGGACTGGTGATCAGCGGGGAGGTGGTTCGCAAGGTGTCACAGGTAAGACTGACCCATCTTTCTCCATGTCTATCTTTGTCAGAGTTGTTTATCTCCTCGCTCTACTCAGTTTTCTCTCTCTCTTCCCCTCTCTCTCTCTTCTATTTATTTTTTCTCATCCTTTCTCAAACCTGCTGTACATCAAGCTGGCATCAATCTGGCACGACCACCGTGAAACTTTAAAACGCATTTGGAGCTTTGAGATACAAGCATTCTATCAAACTAATGTTACCGCATGAGAGAAGGATCCCTTGTGCCTCTTTTTCTAATGTAAAAGAATGGCTGAAAGGTTCCACGGATCCTACAATATCCAGCATTTATTTTGTCTTGTCATGTTGTCTCTGGTTTCAGACAGTTCTTTATAGCGTTGTGTGTCACACTGTGTACAGTAGTCCTCCAGCGGCTCTATACTTCTTCTCTCGAACAGTGTGTGGTCAACACTGGGCCAAATAACAGCATATAAACAGTGCTGGGCATCTCATTGCAAGCCAATCAATCTCTAATGGAGTAACAGAGGAACAGAAGAGGGAGAAATCTAGGACCATAACACCAGGTTGTTTACACACACAGTGTGTACAGGAGAGGGACAGAGTGAGCCACAGCTCTGGACAATGTTAATAGAGTGACCTGAGGGAGAGGAAGGGAAGGAGAGGAGAGCGGAAAAGGTGAGGATAGTGGAGGAGGAGAGGAGAATGGAGGAGAGAGATAAGGAGAAAGAAAGGGGGAGACAAGGAGGAATGGAGTGGAGAGAGGAAGCTATAAGAGGGTAAATGGAGGAATTGAGGAGAGAGATAAGGAGAAAGAAAAGAGGAGATAAGGAGGAATGGAGTGGAGAGAGGAGGAGAGGAAGCTATAAGAGGGTAAATGGAGGAATTGAGGAGGGGGAGATGTATGCCTCATGTGGAGTCTGGAGTCTGATTGGACCAGCCAGGGGGGCAGAGGGCTGAGTGGAATGCCAGAAGGCATGCTGGGATATGGGTACCCTCTCTCCCTCCCCGCCTTCTCCCTGTGGTTCTAATCAGACTGTAATAGGGATTGTGGTAGATTGTGCTGTTAGGAGAAAGTGAAATGAGGGAGAGAGAGAGACAGAGGGAAAGTACAGTAGAGGGTTTGGGTGAGAGGGAGAGAGAGCATCGAGAGAGTGGAAGTGAGAGGAAGGAGTGAGTGGAAGGGGCACTCATGTACACACATGTTGACCTTGACAAGAGATCACTGTGAGATGTACACCTACACCTCGCCCCACCTCTGCCAATCAAATCATACTGTACCACATAAAGTAGACCCACGATAGCTCCATCATTTGTGTGTGTGCATATGTGAATGTGCCCAAGAGTACACCCTGACCTCATTGAGAATGGCAGCGGCTGCCAGCGCCCTGGCATTAGTGCAGGGATGACATTTTGTAATTTTGTAAAAGCTGCTCTAATTACTTACACATTTTCCCCAGCCGACCTCATTTAATGAACATATCGCTCAATGTCCTTCAGCAGCAGCAAAATGGCTACAGTCAGGAAATATGGATCAGATCAAGTAGCTCTGGGGAGACAAGGGAGGAGAAGGGGGAGGGGGGAGGGGATAAAAGGGAAGAGAAAGGAAGAGAACAGAAGGGAGGAGAATGGCGGAGAGGGAGAAGAAAGGAATAAAGGAAGGAGAAGGAAGAGAAGGGAAGGGAGGAGAAGGAAGAAAAGGGAAGGGAGGGAGAGAAAGAGAAGGGAAGGGAGGAGAAGGAAGAGAAGGGAAGGGAGGAGAAGGTAGAAGGGAAGAGAAGGAAGAAGAAGGAAGGAAGGAGGAGAAGGTAGAAGGGAGGGGAAGGGAGGAGAGGAGGAAGAGAAGGGAAGGGAGGAGAAGGAGGAGGAGAAGGGAAGGGGAAGGAGGGAGGAAGAAGGAAGAGAGGGAAAGGAGGAGAAGGAAGAGAAGGGAAGGGAGGAGAAGGAAGAGAAGGGAAGAAGGGAGGAGAAGGAAGAGAAGGGAAGGGAGGAGAAGGAAGAGAAGGGAGGAGAAGGGAGGAGAAAGGAAGATAAGGGAAGGGAGAGAGAAGAAGAGAAGGGAAGGGAGGAGAAGGAAGAGAAGGGAAGGGGAGGGAGAAAGGAAGAAAAAGGGAAGGGAGGAGAAGGTAGAAGGGAGGGAAGGGAGGAAGAAGGAAGAGAAGAAGGAAGGAAGGGGAGAAGAGGAGAAGAAGGGAGGAGAAGGTAGAAGGGAGGGAAGGGAGGAGAAGGTAGAAGGGGGAAGGGAAGGGAGGAGGGGAAGGAAGAGAAGGGAAGGGAGGAGAAGGAAGGAAGGGAGGGGAAGGGAGGAGAAGGGAGGAGGAGAAGGAAGAGGAAGAGAAGGGAAGGAGGAGAAGGGGGAAGAAGGGAAGGGAGGAGAAGGAAGAAAGGGAAGGGAGGAGAAAAAGGAGGAGAAGGGGAGGGGAAGGGAGGAGAAGGTAGAAGGGAGGGGAGGAGAAGGAAGAAAAGGGAAGGGAGGAGAAGGGGGACAAGGGATAAGTAGGGAGACAAAGGAGGAGATGGGAAGATAAGGAAAGGGAGGAGATGGAGGGGAACGTAGAAGGGAGGGGGAGGGAGAAAAGGAAGGAGACTGGATGAGAAGGTAGGAGAAGGGAGGAGAAGGGAGTGTAAGGGAGGAGAAGGTATGAGAAAGGAGATAAGGGAGGAGAAGGGAGACAAGGGAAGAAAAGGGAAGGGAGGGGAAGGGAAGGGAGAGAAGGTAGAGAAGGGAAGAGAAGGGAGGAGAAGGGAGGAGAAGGTAGGGAAAGGGAGAGATGGGAGGAGACGCGAGGAGAAGGTAGGATAAGGGTGGAGAAGGGAGTGGAAGGTAGGAGAGGGAGGAGACAAGGGAGGAGAAGGGAGACAAGGGAGGAAAAGGGAAGAAAAGGGAAAGAATGGATAGGGAGAGAAGGGAGGAGAAGGGAGGAGAGGAAGAAGAAGGGAAGGGAGCAGAAGGTAGAAGGGAGGTGAAGAAAGGAGAAGGAAGAAAGGGAAGGGAGGAGAAGGGGGACATGGGAGAGGAAGGAAGGAAAGGGAAGGGAGGAGAAGGGAAGAGAGGGGAAGAGGGGGAAGGGGGCAAGGGAGAAGTAGGGAGACAAGGGAGGAGATGGGAAGATAAGGAAAGGGAGGAGAATGGAGGGGAAGGTAGAAGGGAGGGGGAGGGAGAGAAGGAAGGAGACTGGAGAAGAAGGGAGGAGAAGGGAGGAGAAGGGAGTGGAAGGGGGGAAAGGGATGAGAAGGTAGGAGAAAGGAGATAAGGAAGGAGAAGGGAAGGGAGGGGAGGGGAGAGAAGGTAGGAGATAAGGGAGTAGAAGCGAGACAAGGGAGGAAAAGGGAAGGTAGGAGAAGGAAGGAGAAGGTAGGAGAAGGAAGGAGAAGGTAGGAGATAAGGGAGGAGAAGGGAGACAAGGGAGGAAAGGGGAGGGGAGAGAAGGTAGGAGAAGGTAGGAGAAGGGAGGAGAAGGTAGGAGAAGGGAGACAAGGGAGTAGAATGGAGACAAGGGAGGAGAGGGAAGGGAGGAGACAGGAAGGGAAGGTAGAAGGGGGGAAAGGGAGATAAGGAAGGGGAGGGAGACACAAGAGGAGAGGAAGACAAGAGAGGAGGGAGACAAGAGAGGAGGGAGAGAAGGGAGGAGAAGGGAAGGGTAGGAAAAGGGAGGGAGGGTAAAAGGGAGAGGAAGGGAGAGATGTGAGGAGAAGGGAGGAGAAGGTAGGGGAAGGGGGAGAAGGGATGTAAAGAGAGGAGGGGGAAAGGGAGGAGAAGGGAGAAGGAATAAGGGAAGGAAGGAGAATGGAGGGGAAGGTAGAAAGGGAGGAGAAATGAGGAGAAGGAAGGATAAAGGAGGAGAAAGGAGACAAGGGAGGGGAGGGAGGAAGAAGGGAGGAGAAGGGAGAGAGATAAGGAAGATAAGGGAGAAGAAGGGAGACAAGGGAGGTGTAGGGAGAAAAGATAGGAAAGAGAGAAGGGAAGGGAGGAGAAGGGAGGGAAAGGGAAGGGAAGGGAGGGGAAGGGAAGGGAGGAGAAGGGAAGGGAGGAGAGGAGAAGGGAGGGGAAGGTAGAAGGGAGGAGAAGGGAGGAGAGGGAGGGGTGGGTAGAAGGAAGGAGAATGGAGATGGGAAGGGAGGGAAGACAAGACAAGGGAGGGTGGGAGACAAGGGAGGAGAAGGGAGATATGGGAGGAGAAGGGAAGGGAGGGAAGGGAGGAGAAAGGAGGGAAATAAGTGGTGTGTGTGTGTGAGATAGCTAGCAACTGCTTTTCAGCATGGCACCGCACAGGCTGGCAGTGCTCTGCAGTCCTGTAAGCCAATCTGGCTGGTCTGGAGGGCAGACCCAGAGGGCATACGTCATGAATGGAAATGCCAACTAACCGTGTCAACCCATGCTAATACTCCTCCTTGTTCCCCTTCTACAGTATGCCTGCGGCTAGGCTATGCTAACTGTTGCCATGCTAATGCCTGACTTTATTCCCGTACGTCCATGCTAATTCTAATGCTTGTTCCCCTGTCACAGAAGTCTATGCCTGTGGCTAATAGCTAGGCTACGCTAACTGTTTCCATGCTAATGATTTGCCTTATGCTCACGGCTACATTTGGCTTCGATACCATTGGTATTGGTAATTCTAGTCTTTATTCCCTTATGCTTGCAGCTACACCACACTATGCTACGCTGTGTGTGCTTAATTGAGCCATCCCAAGGTCCTTTTGTGTGGGCTGCATGTCTTGTCTCCTCTACAGGGACACACAGAGAGACTGAGGCCGGGATAGATGCATCACGTTAACATTCTAACGTCACATCAGCACAATACTGTTAACCCTTACCTTGCCTTACAGAGAGACCATTTCTGTGGTGTACACATTGTTAGTATACTTTCACTCATGGCTAATAGAAAAATATGGGTACTAATAGTTGATATTAACCCTTTGATTTCCTTTTTTCATAAAGGATTGTGTGAACAGTATTTTTCTCTATTGTGACAATATCAATCTTTCCCCAGAGAGTAAGGGAAAATATCTCATTGGTGCGCTGATTTGAACACTCCCCTTGCCCTGTGCGTGACTGGGGACATTTTTCACCAGTTCACCAATATTGACCCCCTACAGAAGAGCAGATATTTCTCAGTAGTAGTGATCTGATTTTAACCTTACTCTTGTGTAGAGGGGGCCATTTCTCATGGGTGCGATGATATTAACAAACCCCACAGCCAGGGGGGACATTTTTCAGAGGCGCACTGACATTAACTGCTATAGCAGGAGCTGATTGCCTGAGCCCCTGGCTGTGCTTTATGGTGCCGTTTCCTTTCCAAAAGCTTCAATCTGGCAACAACGCCTTTTTACTGCCCAGCTCCACACACTCCTGCCTGCAGATGTGTGTGTGTGTGTGTGTGTGTGTGAGCCTCAAAGTAGAGGTCTGTGCAGTCCGATTTCTTCATCCCACCCGCAGCTACAGGTCCCACACCCAACCCTAAGAAATTGGTTAAATTACCAGAGAGTCTCACATGGCCCATTATATTAGGCTAGCGGTATTACTGGGATATACACTGCTCAAAAAAATAAAGGGAACACTTAAACAACACAATGTAACTCCAAGTCAATCACACTTCTGTGACGTCAAACTGTCCACTTAGGAAGCAGCACTGATTGACAATACATTTCACATGCTGTTGTGCAAATGGAATAGACAACAGGTGGAAATTATAGGCAATTAGCAAGACACCCCCAATAAAGGAGTGGTTCTGCAGGTGGGGACCACAGACCACTTCTCAGTTCCTATGCTTCCTGGCTGATGTTTTGGTCACTTTTGAATGTTGCTGGTGCTTTCACTCTAGTGGTAGCATGAGACGGAGTCTACAACCCACACAAGTGGCTCAGGTAGTGCAGCTCATCCAGGATGGCACATCAATGCGAGATGTGGCAAGAAGGTTTGCTGTGTCTGTCAGCGTAGTGTCCAGAGAATGGAGGCGCTACCAGGAGACAGGCCAGTACATCATATCTCCGCCTTTGTGCAAGGAGGAGCAGGAGGAGCACTGCCAGAGCCCTGCAAAATGACCTCCAGCAGGCCACAAATGTGAATGTGTCTGCTCAAACGGTCAGAAACAGACTCCATGAGGGTGGTATGAGGGGCTGACGTACACAGGTGGGGGTTGTGCTTACAGCCCAACACCGTGCAGGACGTTTGGCATTTGCCAGAGAACACCAAGATTGGCAAATTCGCCACTGGCGCCCTGTGCTCTTCACAGATGAAAGCAGGTTCACACTGAGCACATGTGATAGACGTGACAGAGTCTGGAGACGCCGTGGAGAACGTTCTGCTGCCTGCAACATCCTTCAGCATGACCGGTTTGGTGGTGGGTCAGTCATGCATTTCTTTGGGGCTGCACAACCCTCCATGTGCTCGCCAGAGGTAGCCTGACTGCCATTAGGTACCGAGATGAGATCCTCAGACCTCTTGTGAGACCATATGCTGGTGCGGTTGGCCCTGGGTTCCTCCTAATGCAAGACAATGCTAGACCTCATGTGGCTGGAGTGTGTCAACAGTTCCTGCAAGAGGAAGGCATTGATGCTATGGACTGGCCCGGCGGTTCCCCAGACCTGAATCCAATTGAGCACATCTGGGACATCATGTCTCGCTCCATCCACCAACGCCACGTTGCACCACAGACTGTCCAGGAGTTGGCTGATGCTTTAGTCCAGGTCTGGGAGGAGATCCCTCAGGAGACCATCCGCCACCTCATCAGGAGCATGCCCAGGCATTGTAGGGAGGTCATACAGGCACGTGGAGGCCACACACACTACTGAGCCTCATTTTGACTTGTTTTAAGGACATTACATCAAAGTTGGATCAGCCTGTAGTGTGGTTTTCCACTTTAATTTTGAGTGTGACTCCAAATCCAGACCTCCATGGGTTGATACATTTGATTTCCATTGATCATTTTTGTGTGATTTTGTTGTCAGCACATTCAACTATGTAAAGAAAAAAGTATTTAATAAGAATATTTCATTCATTCAGATCTAGGATGTGTTATTTTAGTGTTCCCTTTATTTTTTTGAGCAGTGTATAAGCCAATAGGCTAGACATAGCTTGTAGAGTTGGAGAGAGAGCAGACATTTGCAATGTTTCTTGAGCTACATATTGCATATACCCTACCCTTTAGGAGTGGGATGATTTACAGACAGAAACAAATATGGGTGATCAATATTTATTTCTAGGCCATGTAGTAAACTATAGCTTAATCATATATTGGAAGGGCATTTCCTCTGAAAGATAACTGCCCTTCTCAAGCACATGCATAGGCTATAGCCTACTCTATTTAATTGAGACCACCCATGCACCTGATCTCGCATGCCCAGAGAGGTATGGTTACTGAACTTGAAGCAGCAAGAATGATGAGAGAGGACACTTGCACGTTGTCTTGAGCTACGCTTTGCTTATAGGATATAGCCTATCTTTTAGGAGTGGGACGAATTGCCGGCAGAACTTGAATGTGTGTTTTTCTGGGTCTGGGGATCAGTAGCTTAAGTCACAGGTGGGCGGTTGTATACTGAGTACAGAGAGCATGAATACAAATGCAAAAAAGTATGAATACAAATTAAAATGTTGGGAGAGACAAGTAAGATGGGGTGAAGAGAGTGATAAAACATGAAATATGACTAGGATATATGACTAGGTTATATGACTAGGATATAGGACTAGGATATATGACTAGGATTTAGGACTAGGATATATGACTAGGTTATATGACTAGGATATAGGACTAGGTTATATGACTAGGATATAGGACTAGGATATATGACTAGGATATAGGACTAGGATATATGACTAGGATATATGACTAGGATATATGACTAGGATATAGGACTAGGATATATGACTAGGATATATGACTAGGATATAGGACTAGGATATAGGACTAGGATATAGGACTAGTAATAAGACTATGATATAGCACTAGGTTATAGGACTAGGATATAGGACTAGGATATATGACTAGGATATAGGACTATGATATAGGACTAGTAATAAGACTAGGATATAGGACTAGGATATAGGACTAGGTTATAGGACTAGGTTATAGGACTAGGTTATAGGACTAGGATATAGGACTAGGATATAGGACTAGTAATAAGACTAGTAATACAACTAGGACATAGAACTAGTAATATGACTAGAAATAGGACTATGATATATGACTAGGATATAGAACTAGGATATAGGACTAGTAATAAGACTAGGACATAGTACTAGTAATAGGACTAGTAATAGGACTAGTAATAGGACTATAAATAGGACTATGATATATGACTAGGATATAGGACTAGGATATAGGACTAGTAATAAGACTAGGACATAGGACTAGGTCATAGGACTAGTAATAGGCCTAGTAATAGGCCTAGTAATAGGACTAGTAAAGGACTAGGATATAGGACTAGTAATAGGACTTATTATGTGACTTTTTAAGACATTTTTTTCACAGCTCTACACACTGACCTGACACTAGGTAACCTTTGGAGTATAGTGAATTAAGAGCAAGAGTGCTGTGTGTGTGTATGTGTGTGCTCATGCATGCATTTGCCCACATTAAGTGTGTTGGTGTTTCATACCACCATGACAGTAGCACTACTATATGTATGAATCACTCTTACCACTGAGAGCCTGACTTCATATCCCAGTGACAGGAGCTTCTATATACATGCCAGACAGGTTCTGGGAATAGGGTTCTCTCTTCCCAAGCCCTCCCCCTCTCTCTCAAACTTTCTTTCTCTCTTTCCCTTGTCTTTCTCTCAATTCAATAAAAAATGTACAATAAACAAAAGTTCCAAAAGAATAAAGACATTTCAAATGTCATATTATGTATATATACAGTTGTAATGATGTGCAAATAGTTAAAGTAAAGTATGAAATGGATAATAAATAAAATAAATATAGGTTTTTCTTCATTGGTTGCCCTTTTCTTGTGGCAACAGGTCACAAATATTGCTGCTGTGATTGCACACTGCGGTATTCCACCCAATAGATATGGGAGCTTGCTTATGGGGCTCTTCTCCAGGTTTATTTCTCTGTAGGTGATGGCTTTGTTATGGAAGGTTTGGGAATTGCTTCCTTTTAGGTGGTTGTAAAATTTTACAGCTCTTTTCTGGATTTTGATAACCTGCTAGGCGGAACCCCTCGCCAACAGCCAATGAAATTGCAGTGCGCCAAATACAAATCAACAGAAATCTCATAAATCTAATTTCTCAAACATACAAGTATTAGGCACCATTTTAAAGATAAAATTATCTTTAGTCCAGCCACAGTGTCTGATTTTAAAAATGCTTTCCCACGAAAGCTCCACAAACGATTATGTTAGGTCACCACCAACTCACAGAAAAACCCAGACATTTTTCCAGCCAAAGAGAGGAGTCACAAAAAGCACAAATAGAGATTAAATGAATCACTAACCTTTGATGATCTTCATCAAATGACACTCATAGGACTTCATGTTACACAATACATGTATGTTTTGTTGGTAAAGTTCATATTGATATCCAAAAATCTTATTTTACATTGGCGTGTTACGTTCAGTAGTTCCAAAACATGCAGTGATATTGCAGAGAGCCACATGAATTCACAGAAATACTCATTATAAATGTTGTTGAAAATACAACTATTATACATGGATCTTTTGATACACGTCTCCTTAATGCAACCGCTGTGTCAGATTTTTAAAAAACTTTACGGATAAAGCATAATCTGAGAACGGCGCTCAGAGCCCAAACCAGCCTGAGTAATATCCGCCATGTTGGGTAGTCAACATTATTCATAAATAGCATTATAAATATTCACTTACCTTTGATGTTCTTCATCAGAATGCACTCCCAGGAATCACAGTTCCACAATAAATACTTGTTTTGTTCGATAATGTCCATCATTTATGTCCATTTATGTCCAATAGCGTCTTTTGTTAGGGTGTTTGGTAAACAAATCCAAAATTGCGATCTGGTCCAGTCGGACGAAACGTTCAAAAAGTTATTTTACAGGTTGAAGAAACTTGTCAAACTAAGTATAGAATCAATCTTTAGGATGCTTTTATCATAAAAGTTCAATAATGTTCCAACCGGAGAATTCCATTGTCTGTAGAAAAGCAATGGAACGAGATCTACTTCTCAAGTGAAAGCGTGTGACTGAGAACGAGGCTGTAGGCAGACCCCTTAGTCAAACAACTCCCATCCGGCCCCCCTTCACATGAGCTGCCTGAAACAACGTTTTAAAGACGGTTGACATCCAGTGGAAGCCTTAGGAAGTGCAAAATAACCCATATCCCACTGTGTATTCGCTAGGGGTCAGTTCAAAAACGACAAACCTCAGATTTCACACTTCCTGTTTGGATTTTTTCTCAGGTTTTTGCCTGCCATATGAGTTCTATTTTATACTCACAGACATCATTCAAACAGTTTTAGAAACTTCAGAGTGTTTACTTTCCAATAATAATAATAATATGCATATATTAGCATCTGGGACTGAGTAGGAGGCAGTTCACTCTGGGCACGCTATTCATCCAAAAGTGAAAATGCTGCCCCCTATCCCAAACAAGATAATTAGCGGATATTGGCCGAATTCTGCTCTGCATGCATTATTTGGTGTTTTAAGTTCTACACTGAGGATATTTTTGCAGAATTCTGCATGCAGAGTCTCAATTTGGTGTTTGTTCCATTTTGTGAATTATTGGTTGGTGAGTGGACCACAGACCTCACAACCATAAAGGGCAATGGGTTCTATAAATATTTCAAGTATTTTTAGCCAGATCCTAAATAATGTTGAATTTTATGTTCCTTTTGATGGCATAAAATGCCCTCCTTGCCTTGTCTCTCAGATTTTTCACAGCTTTGTGGAAGTCACATGTGGCACTGACGTTTAGGCCGAGGTATGTATTGTTTTTTGTGTGCTCTAGGGCAACGATTTCAGGATGGAATTTGTTAGGGTGTGTAGGGTGAATACATGGTCTGTCGTACGGTAATGTGGTAAAAAGACAATTTGACATTTGCTCAGTACATTGATTTCGCTGAGGAAATGTACGAGTCTGCTGTTAATGATAATGCAGAGGATTTTCCCAAGGTTGCTGTTGACGCATATCCCACGGTAATTATTGGGGTAAAATTTGTCTCTACTTTTGTGGATTGGGGTGATCTGTCCTTGGTTCCAAATTATGGGGAAGATGCCAGAGCTGAGGATGATGTTAAAGAGTTTAAGAATAGTCAATTGGAATTTGTGGTATGTATATTTTATCATTTCATTTAAGGATACCACAGGCCTTTTTGGGTTGGAGGGTTTGTATTTTGTCCTGTAGTTCATTCAATGTAATTGGAGAATCCAGTGGGTTCTGGTTGTCTTTAATAGTTGATTCTAAGATTTGTATTTGTTCATGTATATGTTTTTGCTGTTTGTTCTTTGTTACAGAGCCAAAAAGATTTGAGAAGTGGTTTATCCATAAATCTCAGTTTTGGATAGATAACACTTTGTGTAGCTGTTTGTTTAGAGTTTTTCAATTTTCCCAGAAGTGGTTAGATTCTATGGATTCTTCAATTACATTGAACTGAATTCTGACGTGCTGTTCATTCTTTTTCCATAGTGTATTTCTGTATTGTTTTAGTGATTCAACATAGTGAAGCCGTAGGCTCATGTTTTCTGGGTCTCTATGTTTTTGGTTGGATAGATTTCTCAATTCCTTTCTTAGATTTTTGCATTCTTCATCAAACTTTTGATCATTGTTGTTCATTTTCTTAGGTTGTCTGCTTGAAATGTTTAGATTTGATAGCGAAGCTGAGAGGTCAAATATACTGTTTAGGTTTTCTACTGCCAAGTTTACATCATCACTATTACAGTGAAACATTTTGTCCACGAAATTGTCTAGAAGTGATTGAATTGGTTGTTGCCTAATAGTTTTTTGGTAGATCTCCACACTACTTTCCTTCGATCTATAGCATTTCTTAATATTATTAAGCTCCTTTGGCTTTGATGCCTCATGATTGAACAAAGCTCTGTTCAAGTAGAGTGGGATTTTGCTGTGATCTGATAGGGTTGTCAGTGGACTAACTGTGAACACTCTAAGAGATTCTGGGTTGAGGTCAGTGATTTAGTAATGTACAGTACTACTGCCAAGAGATGAGCTGTATGCGCACCTACCATAGGAGTCCCCTCGAAGCCTACCATTGACTACAGTTGAAGTCGGAAGTTCACACACTTAGGTTGGAGTCATTAAAACTCGTTTTTCAACCACTACACAAATTTTTGTTAACAAACTATAGTTTTGGCAAGTCGGTTAGGACATCTACTTTGTGAATGACAAAAGTAATTTTTCCAACAATTGTTTACAGACAGATTATTTCACTTATAATTCACTGTATCACAATTCCAGTGGGTCAGAAGTTTACATACACTAAGTTGACTGTGCCTTTAAACAGCTTGGAAAATTCCAGATAATGATGTCATGGCTTTAAAAGCTTCTGATAAGCTAATTGACATCATTTGAGTCAATTACAGGTGGACCTGTGGATGTATTTCAAGGCCAACCTTCAAACTCAGTGCCTCTTTGCTTGACATCATGGGCAAATCATAACAAATCAGCCAAGACCTCAGAATTATTTTTGTAGACCTCCACAAGTCTGTTTCATCCTTGGGAGCAAATTCCAAACGCCTGAAGGTAGGGGGAGGCTTGCAAGCTGAAGAACTCCATCCCAACCGTGAAACACGGGGGTGGCAGCATCATGTTGTGGGGGTGCTTTGCTGCAGGAGGGACTGGTGCACTTCACAAAATAGTTTGCATCATGAAGTAGGAAAATTACATGGATATATTGAAGCAACATCTCAAGACATCAGTCAGGAAGTTAAAACTTGGTCACAAATGGGTCTTCTAAATGGACAATGACCCCAAGCATACTTCCAAAGTTGTGGCAAAATGGCTTAAGGACAACAATGTCAAGGCATTGGAGTGGCCATCACAAATCCCTGACCTCAATCCTATAGAAAATGTGTGGACAGAACTGAAAAAACGTGTACGAGCAAGGTGGCCTACAAACCTGACTCAGTTACATCAGCTCTGTCAGGAGGAATGGGCCAAAATCCACCCAACTTATTGTGGGAAGCATGTGGAAGGCTACCTGAAACGTTTGACCCAAGTCAAACAATTTAAAGGCAATGCTACCAAAAACTAATTGAGTGTATGTAAACTTCTGACCCACTGGGAATGTGATGAAAGAAATAAAAGCCAAAATAAATCATTCTCTCTAATATTATTCTGACATTTCACATTCTTAAAATAAAGTGGTGATCCTAACTGACCTAAGACAGGGAATTGTTACTAGGATTAAATGTCAGGAATTGGGAAAAACTGAGGTAGGTGTTCGTCCTCCTGTGTGCTGAGGGTGTCAGGTTCTTGTCCAGTTCTAGCATTTAGGTCACCACAGACTAGTACATGTCCCTGGGCTTGGAAATTGTTGATCTCTCCATCTAGGAAGGAGAAGCTGTCATCGTTAAATTATGGGGATTTTGATAGCACATATGAGGACATTTTTCTCTGTTGAGATATTTTCCTCATGAATTTCTAGCCAGATGAAAAAGGTTCATGTTTTGACTAGTTTAATAGAGTGGGTTAGGTCTGCTTTATTCCAAATTAGCATACCCCAGGAGTCTCTTCCCTTTTTCACACCTGGTAGTTTGGTGGATGGGACTACCAGCTATCTGTAACCTAGAGGGCAACCAGTGGGTCCATTTCCTTTATACCATGTTTCTTGTAGGATGACAATTTCTGTATTCCAATTTCTTTGATGAAGTCTGGGTTCCTGCTCTTTATGCCAAAGGCAGACAACCTCAGACCTTGTATATTCCAGGATGAGATTGTAAAATGTTGTGTTCCATAGTGTCTAGTGTTGTTTTTGTGTGGTTTAGGCCCGGACCATCACAGTAGGTGTGAGCAGAGCATGTTAAGCATCTGATACATACCTCTTAGGTCGCAGGATGGGGCTTGGGCGGGTGTAATAGTGGGGGTTGGGCCTGTTGCTCTTCTCACGGCCGGGGCATATGTCGTACTGTCATGTTGGGGCATAGGGTGGGCAGAAGGGGCATAGCTCTGATATGGGGGGGCCTATATAGAGTGTGGCCAGAGTTTGCTTGGGGTGGTCTTAGCTGGTTGGGGTGTGGCTGGAGATGCTGTGGTCTGGGTGTAGGTCTTCTTTTTATTTCACCTTTATTTAACCAGGTAAGCTAGTTGAGAAGGTGTGTTGGTGCCAATATCTCCTGTTTCTACCCCTTCGACCAGGGTGGTAGTTGCAAATTTGCCTCTGTTTATTATGGATGATCAAATCAGGAAATAGCTGAGACGTTTTGGTAAGTTTGCTAGCGGTTTTCGTGTACTGTCTGCAGGTTTTCAGGCAGATGCCGTTAAGCATGTTGTTTCGTTCCGGGGGCAAGTGTTCATGTTTCTGAATAACAATGAGCAACACCAAAATTTGCATTTTAATGTGAGGCATGGGGAGGGGCTCTATGCAGGGTTTGCAAGTACAGATAGTCTACGGTGTTTTGAGTGTGGGGATTTGAGGCATAAGAGCTTTGAGTGCCCACATAAAAGCTGTAGACAAGGTGAGGGTACAAGCGCCAGTTGGGGAAATCGAGGTCAACGTGGAGGGGGCAATGAAACGCAGGCAGCAGAGGCTGGGCCTAGTCATGCTATGGAGGGTGGTGTAGATGAGGCTGGGTCTAGTCATGCCAGGATGGTGTGTCGATGAGACTGGGCCTAGTCAGGCTAGAGATGGTGGGGTAGCTGAGCCTGGGTCTAGTCATGCTATGGAGGGTGGTGTAGATGAGGATGTGCCTAGTCATGCTATGGATGGTGGTGTAGATGAGGCTGTGCCTAGTCAGGTTATGGATGGTGGTGTAGATGAGGCTGGGCCTAGTCATGCTATGGAGGGTGGTGTAGATGAGGCTGGGTCTAGTCATGCTATGGATGGTGGTGTAGATGAGGCTGGGTCTAGTCAGGTTATGGATGGTGGTGTAGATGAGGCTGGGCCTAGTCATGCTATGGAGGGTGGTGTAGATGAGGCTGGGTCTAGTCAGGCTATGGAAGGTGGTGTAGATGAGGCTGTGCCTAGTCAGGTTATGGATGGTGGGGTAGATGAGGCTGGGTCTAGTCAGGTTATGGATGGTGGGGTAGATGAGGCTGGGTCTAGTCAGGTTATAGATGGTGGTGTAGATGAGGCTGGGTCTAGTCAGGTTATGCTAGTGGATGAGAAGAGTATAGTAGGGAAGTGTAAGAGACTGGAGGGGAGGAGGAGGGTGTCAAGCGGAAAAAGGGGGAGAAGAAAGGAGGCTGGGGTGGTCAAAGGCACCAAGGAACCTTTGCCTGGTGCTGGGGGGAGGCCCTGGTCAGAGAGGAAGCCCTGGCCAGAGAGGAAGCCCTGGCCAGAGAGGAAGCCCTGGCCAGAGAGGAAGCCCTGGCCAGAGAGGAAGCCCTGGCCAGAGAGGAGGCCCTGGCCAGAGAGGAGGTCCTGGCCAGAGAGGAGGTCCTGGCCAGAGAGGAAGGGCAGGTGGTCAGCGTGGGAGAGGGAGATGAGGAGGAGGAAGGTGAGTCTGAGGAAGAGGATGAACAGGAGGATTTTTCCCCCCAGAGTTGACAGCTAGTCAAGCAGAGGGGTCAAAGTACACGGTGAGGGCTTTTTTTTCTGATCCAAGAAAGTTTGTAAGATCAGTACAACATGTTATGAAAAATGAGGGGCATGGTGTCCTCTCACCCAGGAAACAGTTTAGGTTGAGGAAGTGGGTCACAACATTGAGTGAAGGTTTACCTTCAGATGCTGTTTAGATGAAGAGTCTCTTTCTGGCACTGGGGCTTTTTGAGCTTTGCTACTGGTCTCTTTCTTTGCTGTTTTTTCTCCCACTTCTTATGGAGACTCTTCGGGTAGGATCGCTCAATATAAATGGTGCCAGAGATGCGGGAAAGAGGAGTGTGTTGGGTGAATATGTAAAACACAAAAAAGTACAGGTGTTGTTTCTTTACTCAGGCAAAGTTGGCTACTTGGTTAACAAGATAGGGTCAAAGGCTCGGGGACAACTATTATTTAATGGGATGGTCTCTGCGTGCCTTAGGGTGGAATTTGAGTTTTATAAAATGGTAAAAAGTGTGGAGGTGTTTCAGGAGATATGGTGTGTTGGGGGGGCTGTCTGTACAGCTGGGGAAGGTGGGTTGGATATACGGTTGTGGAAGTGGTGAGATTTTGGTTATTATGATGTTGTTTTTGTACCGTGGTGTAGAGGGCAAGGTGAGTATGGTGCATGTATGCAGTACTGCAGTACAGGAGATTTTTGGTGTTTTGTTTTAAGATGGGGTGGGGGATTTTAATGAAATGAAAATGTTTCATTAAAGAAGGACAAAAAGTCACTCTCTCTCCTCTCTCTGTCTCTCTCATCAAAACATTGATGGTCTGACTTATTCTCTTGCCTCTCAAGTGGAGCAGTAGGTGGAGGAGAAGGGGAGGAGAAAAGGAGTAAAGGAGGAGAGGAGGGGGGACACGGGGCGTGCTGTATAGTCATGACGATAGACAGACACCATTTCATGCACCATGTTCTTTTGTCTTTGACTGTATGTTTCTGCTAACTAGGCTTGGTCTGACTTATGGTTGAAGATTCCAGGAAAGCATCAGACTGACCCAGTTTGGTTTAAAGGAGTTTTGTATACCAAGCTGAGCCCTCTCTTTCTCTCTCTCTCTCTCTCTCTCTCTCTCTCTTTCTTTCTCTTTCTCTCTCTTTCTCTCTCTCTCTCTCCTCACTCACTCACTCACTCACTCACTCACTCACTCACTCACTCACACACACACACACTGTAGTTTCGTATGCGTAGCAGGGGGTGTCTTGCGAGCAGGGCGTACTGGTATTAACCCAATTCCAGTTTTAACGGACCAAGGCCCTTTCCTGTGGGAACAGCCCAGTGGGATAGAGTGAGAGAGAAGGAAAAGGAGAAGAAGGATGGGTGGATGGGAGAAAAGCGCAGACGCCGGTGTCATGGACCTTGTCGTGCACACAAAGCAAATTCTTTCAGACGATTGGTTTCCACGGTAACCGGGCAGAAAAAAAGCTAACAGCGTGGCCATGGGAAGTGACCTCCCGCTGTATTCTGTGTGTCTTGTTTGTTCGCCCACCACCAAGGAAACTCACACATTCAAAGGATCGTAAGCTCTTTGGCCACACACAGCAATGGTGGGTTTCACATCGCAAAACGGAAGCATATGCAGAAAAGTACCTCATACCTCTACTGTAAAATATGGTGGTGGATATCTGATGTTACAGGGCTATTCTCCTTCCATTGAACCTGGGCCCTTGTTGAGGTCAATGGCATCATGCACTCTGCAGGAAACTTTTGGCCATAACCTGATTGCCTCTGCCAGTAGGCTGACCCTTGGCCGCAAGTGAATCTTCCAGCAAGACAATAACGCCAACCACACTTCAAAATACACAAAGAAATGGTTCATTGACCCAAAAAAATCCTCATTTGGCAATGGCCATCTCAGTCTCTGGACCTGAACCCCTTTGAAAACCTGTGGTGTTAATTGAAGAGGGCAATCCATAAGCGCAGACAAAAGATATCACATGAAATTGTATGTCGCATACACATGTTTAGCAGATGTTATTACGGGTATAGTGAAATACTTGTGTTCCTAGCTCCAACAGTGCATTAATATCTAACAATATACAACAATACACACACATCTAAAGTAAAGGAATGGAATTAAGAAATATAGAAATATTAGGACGAGCAATGTTGGAGTCCGGAGTATCAATATAAATATACAGTATATGTGTAAAGCAGTATGAAAACATTATTAAAATGAACCATGTTCCATTACTAAAGTGACCAATGTCCCATGTCTATGTACAGGCAGCAGCCTCTAAGGTGCAGGGATGAGTAACCAGGTGGTAGCCGGCAAGTGACAGTGACTAAGTTCAGAGCAGGGTACTGGGTGGAGGCCTGCTAATGATGGCTATTTAACAGTCTGCTGGCCTCAAAGCTGTTTTTCAGTCTCGGTCCCAGCTTTGATGCGCCTGTACTGACCTCGCCTTCTGGATGATAGCGGGGTGAAAAGGCTGTGGCTCGGGTGGCTGAGGTCCTTGATGATCTTCTTGGCCTTCTTGTGATGCTGGGTGCTGTAGGTGTCCTGGAGGGCAGGCAGTCTGCCCCCGGTGATGAGTTGGGCTGACTCCACCACCCTTTCTCTGAGCCAATTGTATTAGTATACAATTATATCATGTTCAATTGTTTTAGCAAAAATACAAAAGTTTTCAAAGATTTTAATGAGTTACAGTTCATATAAGGAAATCAGTTAATTGAAATAAATTCATTAGGCCCTAATCTATGGATTTCACATGACTGAGAATACAGATATACATCTGTTGGTCACAGATACCTAAAGAAATGTAGGGGCATGGATGAGCAAACCTGTCAATGTCTGGTGTGACCAACATTTGCCTCATGCAGCATGACACATCTCCTTCACATAGAGTTGATCAGGTTATGAATTGTGCTCTGTGGAATGTTGTCCCACTCCTCTTCAATGTCTGTGCGAAGTTGCTGGATATTGGTGAGAACTGGAACACGCCGTCGTACACATCGATCCAGAGCATCCTAAACATGCTCAATGGGTGACATGTCTGGTCTGGCAAGAACTGGGACCTTTTCAGCTTCAAGGAATTGTGTACAGATCCTTGCGACATAGGGCCATGAATTATCATGCTGAAACATGAGGTGATGGCGGCGGATGATTGGCATGACAATGGGCTTCAGGATCTCGTCACGTTATCTCTGTGCATTCAAATTCCCATTGATAAAATGCAATTGTGTTCGTTGTCCGTAGCTTATGCCAGCCCACACCATAACCCCACCACCATGGGGCATTCTGTTCACAACGTTGCAAACTGCTCGCCCACATGACGCCACGGATTCATCCATGAAGAGCACACTTAACCAGCGTGCCAGTGGCCATCGAAGGTGAGCATTGGCCCATTAAAGTCGGTTACGATGCCGAACTGCAGTCAGGTCAAGACACTGGATAGGACGACGAGCACACGGATGAGCTTCCCTGACAGTTTGTGCAGAAATTCTTCGGTTGTGCAAATCCACAGTTTCATCAACTGTCCGAGTGGCTCGTCTCAGACCATCCCACAGGTGAAGAAGCCTGATGTGGAGATCCTGGGATGGCGTGGTTATACGTGGTCTGTGGTTGTGAGGCCGGATGTACGTACTGCCACATTCTCTAAAACGATGTTGGAGGCGGCTTATAGTAGAGAAATTAAAATGCAATTCTCTGGCAACAGCTCTGGTGGACATTCCTGCAGTCAACATGCACGCTCCCTCTTCACTTTGTAAAAATCATGCTGTTTAATTAGATTCTTGATATGCCACACCTGTCAGGTGGATGGATTATCTTGGCAAAGGACAAATGCCCACTAACAGGGTTGTAAACAAATTTGTGCACAACATTTGAGAGAAATAAGCTTTTTGAGTATATGGAACATTTCTGGGATCTTTTATTTCAGCTCATGAACCAAGGGACCAACTCTTTACATGTTGCGTTTATATTTTTGTTCAGTGTATTTATTTTATACCGTCCTTTTGGCTCATCTTTATCAAGCGAGGCCAATAATTTTGGACCTGACTGTATATATTTATGATATATGATATTGAAGTAAATGGAGGGGCAGGGATGTGAACCCAGGTCGCTGTGTGAAAGGCACCCTACGCATCGCACCAATAGGATTAAGCCACTTGGTGGGAATTGTAATGTGGCTCATATAGTATCTCTATAATATTGTTGTATCTCCTCTCCCAGGTACCCCTGAGCCCAGAGTGCATGCGTGCCATCATGAAGATGACCTACTGTCCCCACTGCCGTGGAGTGGCCACTGCCAGGCCCTGTGCCAACTACTGTACCAACGTACTGAAGGGCTGCCTCGCTAACCAGGCCGACCTGGACACAGAGTGGAGGAACTTGGCTGGTGAGACACATACACACACACACACACCCTAATTTCACACACACACGCACACATTTGCACACTAATTTAATTTTAATTCCTACAGTGCCTTCATAAAGTATTCACACCCTTTGACTTTTTCCACATTTTGTTGTGTTACAGCCTGAATTGAATGTGTCACTGTGAGATTTTGTGTCACTGGCCTACACACAGTACCCCATAATGTCAATATGAAATTATGTTTCTAGAATTTTTTTTTATTCATAAAAAATGAAAAGCTGAAATGTCTTAAGTCAATAAGTATCCAATCCCTTGGCTGTGGCAAGCATACAGTGGGGCAAAAAAGTATTTAGTCAGCCACCAATTGTGCAAGTTCTCCCACTTAAAAAGATGAGAGAGGCCTGTAATTTTCATCATAGCTACACTTCAACTATGACAGACAAAATGAGAAAAAAAATCCAGAAAATCACATTGTAGGATTTTAATGAATTTATTTGCAAATGATGGTGGAAAACAAGTATTTGGTCAATAACAAAAGTTTATCTCAATACTTTGTTATATACCCTTTGTTGGCAATGACAGAGGTCAAACGTTTTCTGTCTTCACAAGGTTTTCACACACTGTTGCTGGTATTTAGGCCCATTCTTCCATGCAGATCTCCTCTAGAGCAGTGATGTTTTGGGGCTGTTGCTGGGCAACACACTTTCAACTCCCTCCAAAGATTTTCTTTGGGGTTGAGATCTGGAGACTGGCTAGGCCACTACAGGACCTTGTAATGCTTCTTACGAAGCCACTCCTTTGTTGCCCGGGCGGTGTGTTTGGGATCATTGTCATGCTGAAGGACCCAGCCACATTTCATCTTCAATGCCCTTGCTGATGGAAGGAGGTTTTCACTCAAAATCTCACAATATATGGCCCCATTCATTCTTTCCTTTACACGGATCAGTCGTCCTGGTCCCTTTGCATAAAAACAGCCCCAAAGCATGATGTTTCCACCCCCATGCTTCACAGCAGGTATGGTGTTCTTTGGATGCAACTCAGCATTCTTTGTCCTCCAAACACGACGAGTTGAGTTTTTACCAAAAAGTTATATTTTGGTTTCATCTGACCATATGACATTCTCCCAATCGTCTTCTGGATCATCCAAATGCTCTCTAGCAAACTTCAGACGGGCCTGGACATGTACTGGCTTAAGCAGGGGGACACATCTGGCACTGCAGGATTTGAATGCCTAGCGGCGTAGTGTGTTACTGATGGTAGGCTTTGTTACTTTGGTCCCAGCTCTCTGCAGGTCATTCACTATGTCCCCCCGTGTGGTTCTGGGATTTTTGCTCACCGTTCTTGTGATCATTTTAACCGCACAGGGTGAGATCTTGCATGGAGCCCCAGATCGAGGGAGATTATCAGTAGTCTTGTATATCCATTGTATCCATTTCCTAATAATGGCTCCCACAATTGATTTCTTCAAACCAAGCTGCTTATCTATTGCAGATTTAGTCTTCCTAGCCTGGTGCAGGTCTACAATTTTGTTTCTGGTGTCCTTTGACAGCTCTTTGGTCTTGGCCATAGTGGAGTTTGGAGTGTGACTGTTTCAGGTTGTGGACAGGTGTCTTTTATACTGATAACAAGTTCAAACAGGTGCCATTAATACAGGTAACGAGTGGAGGACAGAGGAGCCTCTTAAAGAAGAAGTTACAGGTCTGTGAGAGCCAGAAATCTTGCTTGTTTGTAGGTGACCAAATACTTATTTTCCACCATAATTTGCAAATAAATTCATAAAAAATGTGATTTTCTGGATTTTTTTTTCTCATTTTGTCTGTCAGAGTTGAAGTGTACCTATGATGAACATTACAGGCATTACATCACTTTGTCATCATGGGATATTGTGGGTAGATGGGTGAGAAAAAATAATCCATTTAATCCATTTTGAATTCAGGCTGTAACACAACAAAATGTGAAATAAGTCAAGGGGTATGAATACTTTCTGAAGGCACTGAATAAGCATCTATTCACATTTAAAATATTGCATCCCCCCCTCTCTCTGCAGATGCCATGCTGCAGGTCTCTAACAGGTTTGAGGGTGTGTCCAGTGTGGATGTGGTGTTCCTCTCTCTCCCCACACACATCTCAGAGGCTATCACCACCATGATGGACAACATAGACACATTTAACAACAAGGTCAGAACAGCAGTCAGCACACACACACACACACACACACACACACACACACACACACACACACACACACACACACACACACACACACACACACACACACACACACACATACTTACCCATGAACGCTAACACATGTGCTGCACACACACACACACACACACACACACACACACACACACACACACACACACCCACACACACACACACACACACATACACACACACACACATACACACATACACACACACACACACATATACACACACACACACACACACACACACACACACACACACACACACACACACACACACACACACACACATTCCGACACACATTCCACATTCAAGTATTATTACCGATCACTGACACAGTGTTGATCAGGGCACATAACACATATTCATAACCTGATGTTGATCCCTGTACTGGTTTAATGTTATAACGTTCCACATACCAGGGGCCGTTTGTAAATCGTGCATATGTACAAGATATACCCCAAAATGTGCGTGCGCCAGTTCTCACGCAAATGTTGTAATTTATAAAAACTTAACTTGACGTGGGAAAGTGCTTAGCTTCCCGTAAACTTTAGGCCATGCATGCACACAGTTTATAGTGCTTGAAGTATTGCACTGCAAGCAGGCAAGTTGACGGTTCACCTTTTCTGTTTACGTTTTTTAGGATACTGTACATCTGAACTGTAATAATACATATATTCATAACCATTGCAGAATAAATTCCTCTCCACCTTGTCTGGCCATGCTTCTTCTTCCCGAAGAAGCTTTACCATCTGACAAATCACGATGTGCATCTCTCATTTAAGTTAGCCTTTTTGCTCTATGCATCCGAAAGGGAAGGCAGGTTTATAATATAGAACAATCTACAGGAGAATGGAGCAGATGAACAGACAGTTGATCTTTCGCTTATACTGCTACCACTGTATAGGTTTACTGTGTTTTATTTGTATTTGTAGATGTACTTTACAATGTTTCAGAATTCAATGGCAGTGTAGACTTTTTAGGTGGACCTGTTAACAGGATTTGGACCTGTTTACAGGATTTGGACCTGTTTACAGGATTTGGACCTGAACAGGATTTGGACCTGTTAACAGGATTTGGACCTGTTTACAGGATTTGGACCTGTTTACAGGATTTGGACCTGTTTACAGGATTTGGACCTGAACAGGATTTGGACCTCTTTACAGGATTTGGACCTGTTTACAGGATTTGGACCTGTTTACAGGATTTGGACCTGTTTACAGGATTTGGACCTGAACAGGATTTGGACCTGTTTACAGGATTTGGACCTGTTTACAGGATTTGGACCTGTTTACAGGATTTGGACCTGTTCCACAACCATTTGCAATTGTTGTTTTCTTTCACAAACTTTCAAATACAGAAAATATCATTCTAAAGTTGAAAACATTCTGCCAACACCTCCAGAGACATTTAATCAAGTTTGCCATTGCTAAGAAACTGCCTTAGCCTAATTCCAATGCTTTGGAAGTATATATCAAATAGGGGTGTTATTGTTACCATAAAAGGTGAATGATTGGCATTTTTTTAGGTATAGTTTTAATGCTCGTTCACGTGCACAGTTTCAGGACGGGTCTGATTTATAATGGGAAACATGCGTGCGCCCAGTTTATAAATCTCAATATTTTATTTTTGTACGTGCGCAGTCTTTTCAGAAATTGTGCGCACAGCTGTATCGTGTGAAATGTACATAAATGCTATAAATGAGGCCCCTGAAGAGGGACTGATAACACAGCCTCAAAGCCAACCTTTAACTTCTCATTTTAATGGTGTACGAGCACCACTTTAATGTGTCCTTTAAAAAGTGTAAGGAGCCATGAAATCTTAATTTTTTGTTTAGTGAAAGTGGAAAAGTATGCAAATAGTATTGGGGAACAAAGGCTTCTCTGTGCTGTACTGGTGTCGAGGCCAGAGCTGGCCTGGAGCTCTGCAACAACCTGGCAAACCAGACTTCACAACACTAGCCACGGTTTGCCCCTTAGGTACTGATCTAGGATCAGATTACTTTGATCCGATATCCTAAGTTTTACCATAAAGTGAAACTAACCTGAGATCAGCTTCACCTGATCCATTATTGACAGTCTTCTATGACATATAGGCCTAGTCCTACCAGGTTTACGAAGTCAGTTTTAGTCATAAACTGTTTCAACATGCAACTACTGCTAATGCAGGTTCTGTGGTTTCATTACTTTTCACAGAGTTACAGTTGACTGTTAACATTTAGAATTGGGAATTGGACAAATATGTTCCAGATCTGTGGGTAGGGGCACCTTCTACCTCAGGTTGGTACAACAGGGCGTAAGTGGGAAACATGCGGTGTGTGTTTGTGTGTAACAGGTGTGTGTGTGTGTTTACTTGTTTTGTAGAAAAGGTATTCATGCAGGAGAGGTAGATAGTTACAACACCTCAGAGCTATCCAAAACAGGTTAAACAAGATGGTAGTGTCTTTGTCTCATACATTACATCTAGGTAAATGGTATGCTTGAAGGAGTATGGGACGTTTGTGTTCTTGGCATTGAAATGATACTAGAATATTTAATTACTATATGTTATCTACAGTGCATTCAGAAAGTATTCAGACCCTCCTGTCTCGGAGCTCTATGGACAATTCCTTCGACCTCATGCGCTGTCAACTGTGGGACCTTTTATAGACAGTTGTGTGCCTTTCCAAATCATGTTCAATTGAATTTACCACAGGTGGACTCCAATCAAGTTGTAGAAACATCTCAAAGATGATCAATGGAAACAGGATGCACCTGAGCTCAATTTAGAGTCTCATAGCAAAGGGTCTAAATACTTATGTAAATAAGGTATTTCTGTTTTTTATTTTGAATACATTTGCAAACATTTCTAAAAACCTTTTTTTGCTTTGTCATTATGGGGTATTGTGTGTAAATTTCAGAGGATTTTTATTTATTTAACCCATTTTAGAATTGGGGACGCAGGTAGCCTAGTGGTTAGGGCCAGTAACCGAAAGGTTGCTAGATCGAATCCCCGAGATGACAAGGTAAGAATCTGTCGTTCTGCCCCTGAAGAAGGCAGTTAACCCACTGTTCCTAGGCCGTCATTTTAAATAAGAATTTGTTCTTAACTGACTTGCCTAGTTAATAAATAAAGGTTAAATAAAAAAATAAGGCTATAAAGTAACGAAATTTGGAAAAAGTCAAGGGGTCTGAATACTTTCCGAAGGCACTGTATGTAATATCTGAGTCCTCTGGCGTTGTAAGTAGTGCAAACTAAGTGTTGTGTGTCATGTGACACACAATGTCATATTGTTTCATCATGTATAAGGTGGCTCACCAAACTCCTTCAAATGGAGCATGTGACTTATAGCTTTACCAATGCACACAGTAAGTACTGAGTTTAAAGTTATCTATTAAGAATGGAAGTTGAGGTTTAACCCTCTCAATAGGGATTATATACGGTAGTAAATGATCAATTTACAGTACAGGAAAGTACGAGTTTATTGGGTAAAGTTTTATTACAATGCAAGGTAGTTTTCGGATGTGATAGGGCATGCAAACTTTCATGAATTACAAAGGGAAACCCAGTCGCCAGCTGGCCAGTGACACAAGCTACCAGATGAGCTAAATGCCTTCTACCCTCGCCCTCCGTAGCCGATGTGAGTAATACCTTTAAACACGTTAACATTCACAAGGCCGCAGGGCCAGACGGATTACCAGGATACCTACTCTTCACTGACCCAGTCTGTAAAACCTACATGTTTCAAGTAGACCAGCATAGTCCCTGTGCCTAAGAACACCAAGTTAACCTGTCTAAATGAATCACCCCGTAGCACTCACAACTGTAGCCATGAAATGCTTTGAAAGGCTTGTCATGTTTACATTAACACCATCATCCCAGACCCACTCCAATAGACCCACTCCAATTTGCATACTGACCCAACAGATCCACAGATTACGCAATCTCTATTGCAGTCCACACTGCCCTCTCCCATCTTGCCAAGAGGAACACCTATGTGAGAATGCCGTTCATTGACTACAGCTCAGAATTCGCACCATTGTGCCCGAAAGCTCAATACTAAGTTAAGGACCCTGGGCCATCTCCAGGTGGAGAGGTTAGGCAACAACACATCCGCCATGCTGACCCTCAACACGGGGGCTCCTCAGTGGTGCGTGCTTAGTCCCCTCCTGTACTCCCTGTTCACCAATGACTGCGTGGCTCCACACGACTCCAACACCATCATTAAGTTTACTGACGACACGACAGTGGTAGGCCTGATCACTGACGACGATGAGACAGCCTATAGGGAGAGCCTATAGGGACAGCCTATAGGCGCAGTGCCTAAGACCACTGCGCCTCTCTGGAGGCCCTCTCTGCATTGTTGGGAAGGGTCCGTAAGTAAGCATTTCATTGTTCGTCTACACCGGTTGTTTACGAATTATGTGTCAAATAAAGTTAAATATGGTTTGTGGTAGTTGTTTATCCGATTGGGCAAGAGATTTCGTTTGAAATCCTCAAGACTCAAAACACCCCATGGAGAGTAGCTGCTAATGGTGATCCTAATAAAATACAAAATACCAAAATGAAGGTATTATTACAGATTGTCTCAAGAGTTGTAGCTTTTGCTCCTAAATAAATGCCTGTCAACTGAATAATTTGGTCACTTCCTCCCGCTAACTCCACCTCTCTCTATTCTCAGGTGTTCCAGGCATGTGGGAATCCGAGGGAGGGAGGAACCAGCAGCACCGGGTTGGAGGAGGTGAAGAGGAGTGGGAAGGTTACAGTGGAGGACAGCCCAACCTCTGGGGCTAGGCTGGAGAAACTGGTCAGTGTTTACTGTCCTCTCTCTCTCTCTCTCTCTCTCTCTCTCTCTCACTCTCTCTCTCTATATATATACACACACACACACACACAGTGGGGCAAAAACGTGCAAGTTCTCCCACTTAAAAAGATGAGAGAGGCCTGTAATTTTCCTCATAGGTACACTTCAACTATGACAGACAAAATGAGAGAAAAAAAATCAGAAAATCACATTGTAGGATTTTTAATGAAATTATTTGCAAATTATGGTGGAAAATAAGTATTTGGTCAATAACAAAAGTTTATCTCAATACTTTGTTATATACCCTTTGTTGGCAATGACAGAGGTCAAATGTTTTCTGTCTTCACAAGGTTTTCACACACTGTTGCTGGTATTTTGGCCCATTCCTCCATGCAGATCTCCTCTAGAGCAGTGATGTTTTGGGGCTGTTGCTGGGCAACACGGACTTTCAACTCCCTCCCAAAGATTTTCTATGGGGTTGAGATCTGGAGACAGGCTAGGCCACTCCAGGACCTTGAAATGCTTCTTACGAAGCCACTCCTTCGGTGCCCGGGCGGTGTGTTTGGGATCATTGTCATGCTGAAAGACCCAGCCACGTTTCATCTTCAATGCCCTTGCTGATGGAAGGAGGTTTTCACTCCAAAATCTCACGATACATAGCCCCATTCGTTCTTTCCTTTACACGGATCAGTCGTCCTGGTCCCTTTGCAGAAAAACAGCCCCAAAGCATGATGTTTCCACCCCCATGCTTCACAGTGGGTATGGTGTTCTTTGGATGCAACTCATCATTCTTTGTCCTCCAAACACGAGTTGAGTTTTTACCAAAAAGTTATATTTGGTTTCATCTGACCATATGACATTCTCCCAATCTTCTTCTGGATCATCCAAATGCTCTCTAGCAAACTTTAGATGGGCCTGGACATGTACTGGCTTAAGTAGGGGTACACGTCTGGCACTGCAGGATTTGAGTCCCTGGCGGCGTAGTGTGTTACTGATGGTAGGCTTTGTTACTTTGGTCCCAGCTCTCTCTAGGTCATTCACTAGGTCACCCCGTGTGGTTCTGGGATTTTTGCTCACCATTCTTGTGATCATTTTGACCCCACGGGGTGAGATCTTGCGCGGAGCCCCAGATTGAGGGAGATTATCAGTGGTCTTGTATGTCTTCCATTTCCTAATATTTGCTCCCACAGTTGATTGCTTCAAACCAAGCTGCTTACCTATTGCAAATTCAGTCTTCCCAGCCTGGTGCAGGTCTACAATTTGGTTTCTGGTGTCCTTTGACAGCTCCTTGGTCTTGGCCATAGTGGAGTTTGGAGTGTAACTGTTTGAGGTTGTGGACAGGTGTCTTTTATACTGATAACAAGTTCAAACAGGTGCCATTAATACAGGTAACGAGTGGAGGACAGAGGAGCCTCTTAAAGAAGAGGTTACAGGTCTGTGAGAGCCAGAAATCTTGCTTGTTTGTAGGTGACCAAATACTTATTTTCCACCATAATTTGCAAATAAATTCATTAAAAATCCTACAATGTGATTTTCTGGATTTTTTTCCCCTCATTTTGTCTGTCATAGTTGAAGTGTACCTATGATGAAAATTACAGGCCTCTCTCATCTTTTTAAGTGGAATAACTTGCACAATTGGTGGCTGACTAAATGCTTTTTTGCCCCAATGTGTATATACACTGCTCAAAAAAATAAAGGGAACACTTAAACAACACAATGTAACTCCAAGTCAATCACACTTCTGTGAAATCAAACTGTCCACTTAGGAAGCAACACTGATTGACAATATATTTCACATGCTGTTGTGCAAATGGAATAGACAACAGGTGGAAATTATAGGCAATTAGCAAGACACCGCCAATAAAGGAGTGGTTCTGCAGGTGGTGACCACAGACCACTTCTCAGTTCCTATGCTTCCTGGCTGATGTTTTGGTCACTTTTGAATGCTGGCGGTGCTTTCACTATAGTGGTAGCATGAGACGGAGTCTACAACCCACACAAGTGGCTCAGGTAGTGCAGCTCATCCAGGATGACACATCAATGCGAGCTGTGGCAAGAAGATTTGCTGTGTCTGTCAGCTTAGTGTCCAGAGAATGGAGACGCTACCAGGAGACAGGCCAGTACATCAGGAGACGTGGAGGAGGCCGTAGGAGGGCAACAACTCAGCAGCAGGACCGCTACCTCCGCCTTTGTGCAAGGAGGAGCAGGAGGAGCACTGCCAGAGCCCTGCAAAATTACCTCCAGCAGGCCACAAATGTGCATGTGTCTGCTCAAACAGTCAGAAACAGACTCCATGAGGGTGGTATGAGGGCCTGACGTCCACAGGTGGGGGTTGTGCTTACAGCCCAACACCGTGCAGGACGTTTGGCATTTGCCAGAGAACACCAAGATTGGCAAATTCACCACTGGTGCCCTGTGCTCTTCACAGATGAAAGCAGGTTCACACTGAGCACATGTGACAGACGTGACAGTCTGGAGACGCCGTTGAGAATGTTCTGCTGCCTGCAACATCCTCCAGCCTAACCGGTTTGGCAGTGGGTCAGTCATGGTGTGGGGTGGCATTTCTTTGGGGGGCCGCACATCCCTCCTTGTGCTCGCCAGAGGTAGCCTGACTGCCATTAGGTACCGAGATGAGATCCTCAGACCCCTTGTGAGATCATATGCTGTTGCGGTTGGCCCTGGGTTCCTCCTAATGCAAGACAATGCTAGACCTCATGTGGCTGGAGTGTGTCAGCAGTTCCTGTAAGAGGAAGGCATTGATGCTATGGACTGGCCTGCCCGTTCCCCAGACCTGAATCCAATTGAGCACATCTGGGACATCATGTCTCGCTCCATCCACCAACGCCACGTTGCACCACAGACTGTCCAGGAGTTGGCGGATGCTTTAGTCCCGCTCTGGGAGGAGATCCCTCAGGAGACCATCCGCCACCTCATCAGGAGCATGCCCAGGCGTTGTAGGGAGGTCATACAGGCAGGTGGAGGCCACACACACTACTGAGCCTCATTTTGACTTGTTTTAAGGACATTGCATCAAAGTTGGATCAGCCTGTAGTGTGGTTTTCCACTTTAATTTTGAGTGTGACTCCAAATCCAGACCTCCATGGGTTGATAAATTTGATTTCCATTGATCATTTTTGTGTGATTTTGTTGTCAGCACATTCAACTCTGTAAAGAAAAAAGTATTTAATAAGAATTTTTCATTCATTCAGATCTAGGATGTGTTATTTTAGTGTTCCCTTTATTTTTTTGAGCAGTGTATATATATATATATATATATTTATATATATATGATACGGTGTCTGTTTAGTCGTGTAATGCTACAGTCAAGAATGCAATGAGTCAGATGAATATGAAATGTGAGGAAATGGAAACAACCATTGTCTCCCAAAAATTAACACACTGTTGTTTGTTTATTGCTCATACAAAAGCTATTTACAGAAAGCGTGAATGCTTGAACAAACATGATATTGAATAGCTTTTGATAGTAGTTTCCAGTACACAGGTTGTATTCATTAATTAACCACCAAATGAAAGAAATGGTACTGAAACAGGGAGGGACTACCTGAACTGGTCCAATAAGAAATGCCTGTTTTTGTTTTCCATTGCAAAACGCCCCCAGGTGTCTGATGTGTCGAGGAGGCTGAGGGACATGCAGCCCTACTGGGTCTCGTTACCCAGCACCCTCTGCAGTGACAGGGTGGCCACTAGGTCCCAAGCAGACAAGTGCTGGAACGGCATGGCCCGTGCCAGGTAGGACCCTTAAACCACGTCTGTGTGTGTGCATGCATGCTATGTGTGTGTTCATGCTTGCATGCATACATATTTGTGTGGGTGCCTCTGCATGTGTGGATCATGCATGTGTGAGTGTGTGTGTATTTGAGTTCTCCCCAGTCATCCTCTCTCCTTGTCTCCCAGGTACCTTCCAGAGGTGATGGGTGACGGCCTGGCTAGTCAGATCAACAACCCTGAGGTAGAGATCGACATCACCAAGCCAGACATGACTATACGCCAACAGATCATGCAGCTCAAGATCATGACCAACCGCCTCAAGAACGCTTTCAATGGCAACGATGTGGACTTTCAGGACACCAGTGAGTATAGATCTAGGATCAGCTCATCATATGCAAATACTGACTCCAACCATAGAGGGAATATCGCAAAATGGACCTTACCTCAGAGTTTAGATGCAATGTCATCCTACTCCTGAGGGCAAAAGCTGTGTGGACAACAGAGAGGTCTCCCTCATGGTCAAAACACTATATGTTGACATGACTACTGGAAATATTTGATATGTTGTTTTGATTGTCTCCAGTGTCGTTCCATGTAATTTCATCAAACTATGACACCCACCATCTCAGATTGTTCTGAAATCATTTCTGTGGTGTCGTGTCTTTGGCTATGTCGGATTAAGTGATATGACATGCTATTCTATAAAATTATTTCTCCGTAATTAATATCACCTGATTGAGCTAATCATGTAAATGTAATTAACTAGAGAGTCGGGCACCACAAAGAATATTTATAGAGCTGTTATCTTCCGAATAAACTCTTAAAGACCAAGTAATATTTTACATCAATAGCAGTCAATATCAATCGTCATCTTACTTAAGTCTCATCTGAAAGTTGTACATTCTTAGTTATCTGCACGAACGCTGGCTAGCAATTCGAATCAGCAATACAAAATTGGGTTTAATTATTTATTTACTAAATACCTAACTAATCACACAGAATTACACATACACATAATTAAATCATAACTTGATTACAAATTGTGTCATAAAGGAAAACGTCCCTAGTAGGTGGAACAGATATGACAGCTTGTTACACAAAGGAAAAGGGCTGGGTTTGAGCGAAAGAGCGGGAAGACTGAGGAACAAAGGGAAGAAGCTGTGCTATCGTAAATACAGTATCTTATGCATTCTAAATTACCGCCCATTTGGAAAAGGAAAATGCAATAAATTTTTACTCTGAGCTGTGCTTCGGTAGGTTGGTGGTAGATGGAAGGCCGTGTTGCCCAACAGAGTCCTTTGAAGAATGTCTCTGGTGGCGAATTGGATACGATGTAGTAACGTCGTTGTGGTGGTAGACGGAATACTCTGTCTGTTCCTTCCTAACCTCCCTTTGCAGCTGCGGTTCCTAACCCAACGGCTAGGAGGTCTCACTTCTCAAATCAAATCAAATCAAATCAAATCAAATCAAATTTTATTTGTCACATACACATGGTTAGCAGATGTTAATGCAAGTGTAGCGAAATGCTTGTGCTTCTAGTTCCGACAATGCAGTAATAACGAACAAGTAATCTAACTAACAATTCCAAAAAAACTACTGTCTTATACACAGTGAAAGGGGATAAAGAATATGTACATAAGGATATAAAAAATGAGTGATGGTACAGAGCAGCATAGGCAAGATACAGTAGATGATATCGAGTACAGTATATACATATGAGATGAGTATGTAAACCAAGTGGCATAGTTAAAGTGGCTAGTGATACATGTATTACATAAGGATGCAGTCGATGATATAGAGTACAGTATATACGTATGCATATGAGATGAATAATGTAGGGTAAGTAACATTATATAAGGTAGCATTGTTTAAAGTGGCTAGTGATATATTTACATCATTTCCCATCAATTCCCATTATTAAAGTGGCTGGAGTTGAGTCAGTGTCATTGACAGTGTGTTGGCAGCACATAAGTGAATAAGAGTTCAAAGTTCATACCATTCGCAACCAAAGCTCACGCTGATGTTGGCTTCATTCTGTAGTTATTATCTGAACCATTCTGACATAGGACCATCGTCCTACATCCCCGGAACAGGAAGTTCTATTGTCGTCAAGGGCTTACGTATATAGGAAGGGAGAGGAGGGCATGTTTGAAAAGTTTTATAGCCCATCTCCCTTCACAGGGGCAGGCCACTGATTGAGCAGCCCTATCTTATGAAAACCCACATCTCACATTTTAGAAGCTAAAATCACATTTCATCCCATCACAAATAATTTCATATTCAAACATTTAAATTGAACAACAATTCCATGTGAATCCGATACCTCTGATGTGTAGACTTTCCACTGTAGAATTTATGTCATCTAATCATTGATGAGAATGTCTCAGATGACAACCGAACTGACATCATATTCATTAAGTACCACGCATATGTTCAATTGTTCGGATTACGAAAATATAGTTAATTTCCCCCACCTTCTGATGTTCCCAGAATGTCTATGTTAACCAAGGGTTTTGCAAATGTAACCTCAGTATGGTAGAGAGAGGAAAAAAGGGGGGAAGAGGTATTTATGACTGTCATAAACCTATCCCCCAGGCCAACGTCATGACAGTAGTTAGCAACAGATAAGAATTCCGGAAGCATTATTTTATTTAAATATAATTAGATTAAGCTAATTGATTTATAGGATTAATATAATATTCAATAATTATAGTACCTAACATCCGATTTGGACCAAAATATTTCTAACAATCAGTAAGACATGAGTAATCCGAAGAAGTGGTCAAAAGCACAGACCCCCCCACACCAATCCCACCCCAACAACAATCAGTGTCAGTTCTATATGTTTGACAAGTAGAATAGAGCCGAGGCTCAGAGTATTGTCTCTTCATCCTATGTAATGTATTCTCTGTGATTTTGGTGATGTTGTTTTCCCCTCTTCAGAAAAAAAGTGTCATTGGATTCATGTCCCATCCTACATCCTGATAGTACCTGTTTCTGACCACTAGATGGTGCTGTTCCTGCTATTAGGTTATTGTTTTTTTAGTAATCTCCCCCCCCCCCATTGTTAAAGGGATAGTTCACCCAAATTACACAATTACGTATTGGTTGCTTTACCCCGTAGCAGTTTATGGATCAGGTATGACAGCAACCCATGCTTTGGTTTCATTTACCTGGCCACTGTTTCAAATGCTAACTTTTTAGCATCTGTGGCACAAATCCAATGCATGTCAATTAAATTACAAAAATTTGAAGTTTCACACTTCATATCCAAGTCATCTATATGTAACATCATTGAGTTACACAATACGTTTTTAGATACTTTAGGATGATTTGGCAAGCGTGAAAACATGAATTTAGGTACCATTGTAAAGTTAGCATTTGAAACAATGGCTTGGTAAATAAAACCAAAACATAGGTTGCTGTCCTACCAGAGGGGCAAGCTACATTTGCTCAGGGTTTCTGAAGCTAACTAGCTTAATTTGGCTTCACATATTGCTCGTACGCCTGACGCTAACTCTAGCAGGCTTATAACTGTGCATGCATGTTGCACATGGCTAGTTGAATGCCAAACTCTTCATTGAGGCGATGCTGAAACATCAACCCACATATTTTAATTTGTGCCAAAATCTAAATGAAAGAAAAGTTATCTTACAAGTTGCAAATTCAAGAGGCTGTGGTGTGAAATAGGCTTTTTGAAGTGCCGTCTTATTTCGTATTACTTATCGTTATAGCCTACTTTCAAATCCAATTTTATTTGTCACATACACATGGTTAGCAGATGTTTAATGCTAGTGTAGCGATATGCTTTGGGGTGCTTATCAATGCACAACCACAAGCGCCTTTTCCCCACTCCAATCGATAAAATAATTGTATTAAGTCATGCAAAAGTGTTACTGTGAATGAAGTTTAAAATGCATTCTGTCATTTCTAAATGTGCAATGTGATATATTTGATTATTGAAACATTTTTGCACACAAAAACATTTGATCAATACAATATTTTACAATCTTCATCCTCAAATGAAGGAGATGATGCCACAATCTTTGCAAGAGGGAGGGAATCTGATTTCATTGGTCCTCAACTTGTGGTTCAGTCATTTTATTCAGGTTAAGTGGGGTTAGCTGTGAGTTAGCCTGCCCCAGAGCAGGTAAGTTCTGAATGATTCGTTGCCATAGAAACCTGGACAGCCAGAAGAGGACTGGCCACCCCACATAGCCTGGTTCCTCTCTAGGTTTCTTCCTAGGTTTTGGCCTTTCTAGGGAGTTTTTCCTAGCCACCGTGCTTCTACACCTGCATTGCTTGCTGTTTGGGGTTTTAGGCTGGGTTTCTGTACAGCACTTTGAGATATCAGCTGATGTACGAAGGGCTATATAAATAAATTTGATTTGATTTGATTTTGATTTGATAAAAGGTGAGGCATTTTCATGTGACCGGTTAAACTCAGAGTTGACCAAAGTTACCTTGCTAACTCCTCAAACCTGGTTCTTAGGATACCCCTCTGGACCATTGACGGTTTACAGTCTACATGTCATTTTGTAATTTGAGTAATCTATCCCTTTAATGATGAGGGGGGTGGGCGATTCAAAAAATAATAATTGGAGGAGGAACAGTACCATCTACTGGTCATAACTTGGTAATAGCAGGATGTGGGATGGGACATAAACAACTTCAACGACAAATTTCTCTGAACAGTGGGGAAAAAAACATCACCAAATTCACAGAGAATACATTACACGGGATGAAGAGACAATACTCTGAGCTACAGCTCCATACTACTTGTCAAACAGAGAATTGATACTATATACTGATTGGCATGGGGTGTCTAACGGTGCCCTAGAGAAAAGTTTGATCCAAATGTTAGGTACTATATTTATTCAATATTATATGAATCTCATAAATAAACAATTGCCAATTTGTGTGCATTCAGTTACGTTAATTTGTCAGAGATGAATTCTATTTCAACAAAGGTTGCAGGAAGGCTAATTTAATCCGTTTCTAACAACAAATGATTTCAGAACAAACTGACATAGTGGGTGTCTAAAACTTCTTTCTTGTGTTTTTGAGGTGGAACGACCCTCCATCCAGCTTTCTATGTGTGTTGCTAGAAAACCAAACCAATCCCTTTCATAACATTTGTTTGTTGATAAAGTAGACCTAGAGAGAGAGAATATTTAAGAAGCCTATCGTCAGTGAAGAGTTAGCTCACATGATTTAAAAAGACGTCGCTATTTCAGTGATATTTTTATAATATTGCGGTTGAATTAAGTTACCAGCTAAAGAACTTGCCCTAAATTGTTATGCCATTTGTTATAACTGAGGTAAGATTATTATACTGTTTTATTTTATTGTGTTGCATTTTGTAAATCTCATTGTGTGAACACTGGCACAGAAACCCTAATCTGGGGCTTGAACCTGGGAGAGTATAAGGACACTGCTGAGCTGCAAAACAACTAACCAAAATCTAAAACTGAGTCTTACCAGGAACTTTAACCTTAACCCATCAAATGCCTGATTCAAACGCTGTTTGTAGTTTAAGAATTATAAAGGGATAAGGAATTCGATATTATAAAGCTTTTGGAGTGGTTTCATTGCAGTGATACTAGCTTGTGACCAGGTTGTGACACAGTAAACAGATGGGTGGGAGAATCATTGAGTGCATGTAAAGTTTAGCAGCATCTGTTGACATTTGGTTTCTGATGAATTTGACATTTACCAGGTTGCTTTTTGCTATTCCATTTACTTGTTTTATTTGTTTTTTGAAAGGTTAGAGTCAATAATTATTTCAAATGTGAAACCATCTCAATCCTCTGTCCCTTTTACAGTTTCCTCAGGCTGATGGGTCTCACTGTTCCTGATGGAGACAGTTTTAGTTGTGTTCAATGTAAGACATGAGTGGTCCAACCAGTCAGCTATTTTGGGAGAATGCTGATGATCCTATAATTGGCCACATCTCCAGCCTAGAAGATTGGTGTTATGACAGCAGATTTCCAGTCGTCAGGGAACACTGCTTGTTTAATTGATAGATTTACCAGATGAGTGACTGGAGAGCTCAGGGTGCTGGAGTTTTTCTTCAGGAGGGCGGAGTCATTTCCATACACATCCTGTGCCTTGGAGTTTTTAAGATGAGTTAGGATTGAATTATCTCCTGCTCAGGCACTTCAGCTGTGTTAAAAACAGGAGAGGTAGAGTCCGAGAAAGTGTTCACTTTATTTCAAGGGCCAAATGTTACTGTCAGGTTCTCAACGGAGTCTTTAAAGACATTGTTAAATGTTGAGGCTATTTCATCTTCATTTTAAAATTCATTGTATTTTCCTGCTATGCGTTTGCAAATTTTTTGGATAATGTGTTGAGATTGTCCCGTAGATGTTTACTATTTCCTCTAGCATGGTTGATAAGACCAATAACAATGTTGGCTTTGGCCTTTCTAAGCTTGTTGACAACTTTATTGCGCAAATCCTTAAAAATCCTAATCTCAGTACTTACACCTGTTTTCAGAGCAGTTTGAGAGCAAAGACTCAAAAGGTATGCTGTTGGAGACCTGCTTTTTGTCTTGTCTGTACATGAATCTCTTTTTGGTTAGCTTCCTGGTGATGACAGTCAGATTATGATCTGATATTTATTTATTTATTTTCCACTGGTGGAATCGCTTCAAAATGTTCATAGAATATGTTGTTTGGTGATGGTGGACAGTATACTGTATGCCAACAACAGTGAATGACATTTATAGTGACAGTGTTACGGTTACTGCAATACATTTGATTTCCATTGAGCGGGTGAATTCAAGTTGGGTGCATTTAATACTTTACATCAGTGGAGGCTCCTCAGAGGAGGAAGGGGAGGACCATTCTCCTCAGTGAATATCATAAAATATCAATTTTAAAACATTGAAAAAGTTATCCTTTTTAGATAAAACTATACTAAATATATTCACTTCACCAAATAATTGATTAAAACACGCTGTTTTGCAATGAAGGTCTACAGTAGCCTCAACAGCACTCTGTACGGAGGCACAATGGTGTAGCCGGAGGAGAGTGCATAGACTAGAGGCTAGAATGAATACAACGTGGCTGCTATGAAAATGAACATGAATGAACAACAAAATGTTTATGAACAACAAAATGTTTATGCGTGATCAGAGGTGTATTCATTCTGCCGATTCTGTTGAAAAACGTTTCTTAACGCGCGGAAGCAAACAAAATGGGGATAAAAATAGCTGAATTTGTCCAATAGAAACATTCGTTTGCCACTGGACCAATGATTACACCCTAGATCAGCTAGATGCAGGCAAGAGTGTGTAAGGTGGTATTGAATGTGTCACTGTCTGTCCATGTGCCCCTGTTTGTCATCTAAAAATGTTCTCTCAACCTGTGTGCACTTACGTTGTAAACTTTCCTTCATAGGCTAGGTTGGAGCAACCCCATGATGGGTTTTGGGAAAATGTTAGTATAATGCAGTAGCCTAAACCTATTGATGTTGCCTTGAACTGGGTGAATGGAATATGAATGACAGTCATCCAACATGCTGTAATAGAAATAAGGCCATGTGCTCATGAAAAAAAAATGTCCTCCCTCATCATAAACGGCACTGACCACCACTGCTTTACATACACAAGCAGCCCCCACACCCATTTGCCTGTCTTTTCTGAAAACTTTGTACCCTGGCATAGCATAAGCAGCCTCAGGTGATGTTTTGGTTAGCCATTTTTCAGATAAACAAAGGTAATCCAAATTTTAATCAGTCAATAGTTTTTTAATCTGATCGGTTTTTGAGGTGATGCTTCTGATGTTCAAATGACCCACGAGCATCATTTTGGTTTCTCCTGAGGATACCGGAGAAATTTTGCTTGGTTTGTTGTTTGAAAGAGGGTGAGAGAGCATTTTTCGAGCTGGAACTCCCGGTGATATTTTGATTAGCGCTTTAATGAGTTCATATGGATGGTGCATAGTGCTTCTGAGATGTGGGCTGAAGTGTGTGTGTAACTTCGCCACCGTTGACAGTAGTCCCACTGGTAGATGATTACCTTGACTGGTGGTAAGAATGTCAGGGGAGGAGCATCCATCTGTAGAGCCTGGATTCATCTGGATTCATCCCCAGTAGTATTGTCATCTGGTAGGTGAGTAGCTGTCTGGGCCAGACTGGCCTCCATTGTCCCTCTGTTCTTGTACATTTGGTTGGTGCGATTGCTCAGCGGTTGTTTAGAAGAGATGAATAGATAACTTGTTGGCTAGATGGATTTTGAGTAATGCATTGACTGGGCCGATGTTCAGGACTCCAACAGGAAAACACTGATACAATCAGCAGTGTAAAAACACAGGTTGTAAGAAAGGATTTTGGGCAAAAATCGCCACAAGCTGCCTTTGCATTATGTTTACTTTTCAAAATGTCAAACATAAAGAGCTCCGCTCAATTTAGACCTCGATTTTGGCTCCTACACAAGTTAATTATGAAATGCTAGCGGCCATGGATTGTGTGCCATTCAGCGCTGTATAGGTCTCGACTGACAGCTGTTCTGAACTTGAGCACATCGCACAAGAAGAAGTTGCCCCCATCCCTCCCGCTAATTGGGCAACTTTTGCAAATGTTTTGTTGTCTGAGTGCAGGACATGCTGTAAATCACGGAGACTCAATGTATTTTGAAAGATGAGACATTGAGGATTATAAAAAATACCTCTGATGTCGCACAAGCAAGCCAAACACCCGCGACTCCAAATGAATAGCAAATAGCACGTCCATATCATAAAACTCGTGTAATATACAGTGTCAACATTTATGATCACTATGTTTGATGTATAGTTACAATATGACCCTGGGTTATTCTGAACAGAATGAGCCTGTTTGTTGTATTGTGAAGGAAATTGGCAGCAGACTACACATCTGAATTATGATGTTTCTCTGAATTGCTTTGTGAAAGCCTAACACTGCAAAATTGTGTTTTATCATTTAGCTAGTTATGTTGGCAATAGAACAAGCTTTCAAATCATGCCCACCTGACCCAGATTACGATTTATAATGGACTGTTTTTGGATTGTGTAAATAACAGAAATTGTGTAAAGGCAGGGATGCAGGGCTGTGTTCCTAACAAAACAACTACAAGTGTGCTTGCTCCAGTTTCTCAACGGCACAGCTAGGATAGCTTAAGAAGCACGTTATAGTTGAAGACTATTCTTTGAGTCATAAAAGTGCATTGAAATTACTTAGAAATAGTGCACACTTTGGAGAGGTGTGTGGCCACTTGGAAACACCAGTTTGTCCTCTCACTCAGACCCTTGTCATTTTTTGTCTTACAGTATGTTGCACCTACCACAAATTTTCCAGGAATTTCTGATCATGTTACTGAACGTATCCAGAGTATATTCAGATTTCCTTGTCAACAAATGAGGCAAAAATTACAGTACATTTAAAATGCTCATCCCTCCCGAGTGGCGCAGTGGTAACTGTGCTACTAAAGATGCTGGGTTCGAGTCCAGGTTCTGTCGCAGCCGGCATGGGGCGTCGCCCAATTAGCCCAGCGTCGTCTGGGTTAGGGGAGGGTTTGGCTGGCAGGGATGTCCTTGTCCCATCGAGCACCATTAACTCCTGTGGCGGGCCGGGCACATTGCACGCTGACACGGTCGCCAGGTGTACAGTGTTTCCTCTGACACATTGGTGCGGCTAGCTTCCGGGTTAAGTGGGCATTGTGTCAAGAAGCAGTGCGGCTTGGTTGGGTTGGGTTTCGGAGGACGCATGGCTTTCGACCTTCGCCTCTCCCGAGTCCGTACAGGAGTTGCAGTGATGAGACAAGACTGTAACTAGCATTTGGATACCACGAAATAGGGGTTAAAAATGAATTAAATAAAAGTTCAAATGTAAACTGCAGACAAAAGCAACATCTTGGCCTTGTACTGTTATAATCTCCACCTGGCACAGCCAGAAGAGGACTGGCCACCCCTCAGAGCCTGGTTCCTCTCTAGGTTTCTTCCTAGGTTCCTGCCTTTCTAGGGACTTTTTCCGAGCCACCGTGCTTCTACATCTGCATTGTTTGCTGTTTGGGGTTTTAGGCTGGGTTTGTGTCTAGCATTTTGTGACTTCGGCTGATGTAAAAAGGGCTTTATAAACAAATTGGATTTGATTTGAGTGTAATGTGTTTGGATTCCGTCTTGTCAGGTTGACTGTTGTGACCTCATCTTCAGTATAATAAGTTCCCCATAATCTCCAAATTGTTCCCTTTTAATTTCTACCATAGTTATTGATATGCTTTCCGTACTTCTGTAAGAAACATTTCAATGTAGCCCTATCCATATAGGTCAGTACCCACAAGTATAAGGTGATAAAATAATATATTTTTAAAACAAAATGTAGAAACGCGCCGTTTTCACATAGACTAAGGTATGGCGCTGGATATAATGCATATGAGGTTGAAAAGTGGTAGAATTGCCCTGTAAGATTAACATTCTAACTTCCTTGTTCTCTTCAACTTTGTTATAACTGGCATATAAGCCAGAGAAACTGTATTATTTTCTCAAAAAATGTCCGTTCTCCGTCTTTGTCTTCAGGTGATGATGTCAGTGGTTCAGGAAGCGGGATGTGCACAGATGAAAACTGTCCCCGGGGCCCGCGCCTCATGGTCCCCAGCACAGACAGACCCAAAGTGTACGCCTACCCTCCGGAGAACAAGAAGGTTGTGAAAGCATCAGCTGACCACAACCTCCCATCCATCGCCTTCTACCTGCTCTCATTGGTTATGTTGCTGCTCCGGCGATAATTGATAGGGTATTCCATCAATCGAGACTGAGTTTGGAACATGGGGGGCAGGACGAGGGGTGGGAAGAGAAGAGAAGATGTCGTGGGGTTACTTACTTACTTTGCCAAAACAAAACAAAAATAACGAGAAAAAAACCCGAATGGACTTCCTTTTGGTCTCGGATAAGAACAAACGTTGTAATGAGTATTATATTATTCAGAAATATTTTGGTTCTGTTCTTGTCTTTTATTTTACGGTATACGGCACCAC